>NW_028177519.1:0-17533 GCF_964030765.1 Micromesistius poutassou | reverse complement strand
GGCCACCGGCCGGGCGAGGTTCCGGCTCTGCTCCATGGCTCTGGTCGTGGCCCCACGAGGTTTCCCTCTGCTCCTCAGCTCCTCAAGGCTGGGGGGGGGAGAGAGGTGTGAGGGGGTGGAGGGTGGGGGGGTGGGGGTGTGGGGGGGGAGAGCCGGGTTTAAGAGGAGGGGGGGGGGGGGTGGGGGTGGGGGGGGGGGGTTGTTTGGTCTCTTCTGGTTCTGTGAGTTGGTTTCTCGTGGTCTGATCCAGCCGTGGAACTCCTCTGGTTCTTCTTCACTCACTGCATGGACATTGAAGACAAGCCTCCACCAAGACCCCAACTGCTCCCGTTCCTTCACGTACTCGCTCGCTCTCTCTCCCTCTCTC
Source organism: Micromesistius poutassou (assembly GCF_964030765.1). Lineage (NCBI taxonomy): Eukaryota > Metazoa > Chordata > Actinopteri > Gadiformes > Gadidae > Micromesistius > Micromesistius poutassou. Next base: position 17,166 of record NW_028177519.1, on the reverse strand, counting down.
GCGCACTCTCTCTCTCTCTCTCTTGCTCCCTGCTCCCTCATGCATACACACACACACACACACACTCACTCACTCAATCTGTGAGTCTCTCGCTCAATCCCGCTCAGTCTGCCTCCTCCCACGTACAGAGGGACGGCCCATCTAGTCCACTCTCTCCCTTTCTATAGCTCTCTCCATGTCTCTCTACCCCCCCCCTCCTCGCTCTCTAGCTCTGTCTCTCTGTCTCTCTACCCCCTCTCTCTCCTGACAGCTGGTTCTCTCTCTTTAGTTCAGTGCGGGTGTCTCTCTCTCTTTCTCTCTCTTCTTGTCAAGTACGTGCTAGTTAGTTTACTAGCACTTAATGACTACAGCTGCACGCACACACACGCACACACCTCCTCTTTCTCCTACTCTTTCTGCCATGGTTAATTTTATGTGTGTGTGTGTGTGTGTGTGTGTGTGTGTGTGTGTGTGTGTGTGTGTGTGTGTGTGTGTGTGTGTGTGTACACCTCAGACTCCTCCACTCCCCCTCCTTCTAGGAAAGAAGATTGTTTCCACAGAACTTTTCTCCACAACCCCTCGGGCCCCAATCACTTATTCATTAACCCTTAAGTCAACTCTCTCTCTCTCTCTCCCTCTACCTCCCTCTCCCTCTCTCTCTCTCAACCCCCCCCCACCTCTCTCTACATTTCTAAACACATGCACAAACAAACACACTTCCATTCACGAACCCACCTGAGTAAATCCCACATTAGCACACATCCGTTCACAAACACACTCACAAATCACACACAAACAGAAAGAACTGTGTATTACTATTGCATCGTAAGTGTCTCTTCCTGGTTGAACAACACACAGCATTAGCAAAAATTATAATACAATACTAATACAATACTATATTTCCAAACAATAATTTCTAGGAGCTGCTGATACTGTTAAGGATCATAACAGGCAGGCCCCTAGGGGCCCCTATGCAGATTCCTGCAAAGTCTCATGGGGGCCATCAGACTCTGGCTCATCAGAGGAGAACCAGACCAGGAGCCCTGGGAGGAGAGAGACATTCAGAAATTCAGAAATAAAGAAAGAATAGATGAACATCAGGGTCTTGGAGGGGCCTCTCTCACACCCTAACATTACCTGTGTTCCCAGATTCTACAGTATACTGTAGGCGTCCCAGAGCAAGCTGCCCTAAAATCACTTTGCATAACTGCATCCACTAAATGACTAAATAGTTGATCAAGTAGGAACCTAATCCTTCTATCATTAAGGTTTCGTTTTTAAAGTTGATACTTGCACTTGTTCAGTTAGTTTTTATAATATATTGTATTTTTTAAACACAATACTAGTATTGTTAATTGTTATAAAGAAACCATTATCATGATCAAAGTTTAGATAATTATGCTAAGATACCACATTAAAGCTTTACGATACAACGATGACACCTAGTGGCAAAATAATGACACTACAGCCATAACGTGCAAATAAAATCAGGTCTAAATTCATATGTCATCATACTTTGCTGGTTTGCACTGTGGATGACTGGAGCGGACTGGAGGATTTACCGAGAGGGGACACAGCCTCGTCTTCAGAGGCATGCTCTCACGAGTTCAGCAGCTAAACCCCGGGCAGGAGACGCTGCTGTATGGGTGGCCGTTTGTAAACTTTTGCTGCTCAAAAACGTGCTTCACTTGTTCCAGATTTAGGTCGCGCTTTGCTTCATTGTTTTCAGATTTAGCAAATAAACACCCCTCCAAAATGCACTGCAAATTTTCATGTCACTTTTTCCACATGTGTTCAGCTGTTACTCGAGCTGAAACCGCGTCCGCACGTAGTAGGCTATATCATAGCCAGATCGCCATAATTCGCCATTTTGCCAGATTGATGTGTGATGTCAAATACCGGGAAATGCTGTCCGTGCGCGCAATTCCTGCTCAATGCACGTGGTGCCACTCCCAAAATATGGCGTTGGAGTCACCAATTAGTATATGAGAATTAGCATATCTGTATGGATTTAGGATTTAGACTTAGATATAAGATTTCGAATTAAAATATATATTCCGATTTAGAATCTAGGCCTATATATTTCGATTTATATATAACGATTTCGATTTATATATATATATATATATATATGATTTAGCTCAGATTAAGCATTTTGATTCAGGATTTAGATTTAGAAATAAGATTTACATTTAGATTCAAGATTTTGATTTAACATATAATTCTAAATTAGTTAGAATTAGTGTCATCCATCTTAGATCATTTTATTATTAAACATTGATCGATGAATAGATTTATACTTTCTAATATAAGAGAACAAAACATTTTGGTCTGCATCGTCAACTGTTTTCCTCCAAAAGTTGAATTTCTTTCAGAATCAAACCAATGGTGAATACAGATCCTGCAGCAATGACCTCAACGACAAACTTTCTGTGTATTTTTGCAGAAACTGAGTTGATGTTGCAGACTACAATTGCAGTAGTACTCTTTTACCCCGTTGTGGGTATAAAATAAATATGATTAAAATATTTGACCTTAAATGTATTTTTTTTAACTATCTGTTAATGCAATCCTAAAGTGCCGATTGGAAATCAGTTTTAAAACCTGCGGAGTGGTCCGAAATTTATGAAAACAAATTGAGTCAGCCAGCAATGAAACAATGACTATGACAATAGTATTTAATGTGAACTCTCTCTTTACAGGTATGACAACATTGGCTGATAATCAATCATTTAAATAATTCAAGTAAATAGAAACGTGAAGACGTACAGCCTGCAGGTCACAATATGAAGCACGTTGGACAACACAACGACCAAATAGGCCTACACTTTTAAAAAAAATATACACAACACAACTACTTCTACACTTCCATCAAAATGTGTCACCCTAATCTTCCTACATTTACAAAGACACAGCAAGATAATAGCTGGACATTTTCCTGAAGAAATAAACACCAGAAATGTAACCACTACAGTCAACACTTAAGTAAAAATTATTATTTACACAACTGAACAAATATTACATTTTAGTGTAATTGTAGAGGAGGGATTTCCCTCTCACCTACACAAATAAATTAAGAAAACAATTTAAAACACTTCGAGACTTCATACACACCCACACACACACACACACACACACACACACACACACACACACACACACACACACACACACACACACACACACACACACACACACACACACACACACACACACACACACACACACACACACAATAACAGATAAACAGCCAACCAGGGCATGTCGTTCGATAAATAATCCTACACACATGTATCACAGTTTTAACACAGTTTCAACACGCTTAAGGGTAACATTCACAAGTTAGAGCTAAAGGCTAAAAACTATACTTGCCATTGAAATAATTAATCATCTGAGAACCTCCATTTAAAGAAAAAAATGCATGCAACAAATGGTATCAAGTCTAATAGCTAATAGCTTAGCTAATAGCTAAGCTCTACATCCAGACGTCTTGTTTAAAAGTATCAGACTACCCGAGGATTGTCTATGAAAAACATAAAACATTGAGCATTTTAAAGAAAACTCTTTAAAAGATAAACTAATCTCCTTGTGTGTGTATATACAACTCTACAGCCACATTGAGTCTGAGTTCCATCTATATGTTAGGCCCAGGGATGATTTCCTGTTTGTCTATCAGTGACCCTGGATAAAAATATATACATTTACAACAGATTAAACCAGACTAAAATAATAAATCTAATTGTTAAGCCACTATAAAATGGAAACAATAGAATTATTAAATGTATTTAAAAGTACCTTTATATGACATTACAATCGAGTCACACTTAACTAAGCACTGCCTACATATAGGGAAGGAAATGGGTTTAACAGTTAAACCGCTTTCCATATCCAATAATAAGCTAAACTTTAACTAATTATTGGATATCAGCTTTAAATCAGGTAAAAAATTAGCCAACATTAGCTATAATAACTTTAGTTATGCTACGTTAGCTTCACATAGCTGTCATGCTAACGCTACAACTCAGCCTATGACAAACAACAGATGAACATTTAGACTGGGATATGGAAACTGTAACTTAACTTGCACTGATGTTGACATGACCTATATCATTCTCAACACTTGAAGATTTCTGGAAAGCCTTCTTAATTGTAAAATTTAAGATGGGTGTAAATAACAAAAATAAAATGTGTGTTGCCGCTCATTAATATGAAGTAATAAAAACATTAGAAAATACCCATAAAAGTCATTCATTCTTCATTATGTAAAGAAATAGGAAAACATTTTAAGGCATAATTCAAGAATTTAAGTTACTTCTTGAAAAAAAAAAAAACATGTCTGTCCCAGAGACATCTTATTAGAAAATACTTTGTTTGTGTTGTTGTGTTTTAATGGGGAACATTTTATGGCACACATAAGTTTCTTCCAAATTTGAATTCTTTGATCAAATGATTTTGGGACAACACTGGTATAAGCCTTCTGTGTAGTTTACAAAAATGTTATTCAAATGGAATAACAGTTGGAACTGTTGGCCACACCCTCATCGGTGATGTCATCAGGCCTTTTTCCGCAAGCTCAGGGCAAATAAGTAACATCACTGATCATTGATGAGCTCTGCGATTACTTACTATTTCATATATTATTTAAATTATATATTACTTTTTAGAGATCATGTCAACGATATAAAGAAGTAAAGAAACAACTTAATAGCCCGTCTACCTTGACCAAAAGCTGCCGATTGTTATCTGACAGTACATCAAAACATTATCAACCATTTCCCTCAAACTGAAACCTTCCAAAATACCTAATTCATACACGTTCCACCACTAATGCTTTGAGTGTACTCCTTTTGCTATCCTATGTGCGTTTTTTCTTTTAGAAAAATGGGCATGGATACTAAATATACCTTTACTGAACATAACTAGAAGCCTAATTCATAGTAACTATATCTTTACTGAACCTACCTAGAAGCCTGATTCATAGTTACTATATATATACCTTGGCTTAACTGAACCTACCTAGAAGCCTGATTCATAGTTACTATATATATACCTTAACTGAACCTACCTAGAAGCCTGATTCATAGTTACTATATATATACCTTAACTGAACCTACCTAGAAGCCTGATTCGTAGCTACTATATATATACCTTAACTGAACCTAACTAGAAGCCTGATTCATAGTTACTATATATACCGTTACTGAACCTTACTAGAAGCCTAAATCATGACCAATCTCTGTTCACACCCAGGAGCCTTGACTTGTATTCAGGGGTCATCTGTCAAATTATTCTGGAGATTGAAAGGTAACAACCCATTAATCATTTCATCGTGAGAAACGTTAATGGATCAGACATGTAACTTCCGCTTCATTCCGAAGAAACAGCGTTTTAGTTTTTTTCTAAATCACATTCCTGATGATGAAAACAATAAATAAATAAACAGCTGCAGGTTGAGTGACCGCGTCCAGTCAAACCTGGGGGCAGCCCAATCGCACCTTCACCATGTCTAGGGGCTCCGTGGAGAAAGGCTTTCTGAGTGGCTGGAGCACCTGTCCGTCAACCAGCGAACCAACCAAACAACGGTCACCCCCTGGAGTGATCCAAATCCCATTCATCCGACCAATAGGGTTTGGGCAGGACCCTGTACAGCAACTAAGCCAGCTTCTGGGGCCAGACAGAATCCTCTAAGTGCCCTCAATTAACTGCGGACTCCAGTCCTTTGCACAAGAGGAGCGGTTTCCAAGAACTCCCAAACGCGTACAAACTCACAGATTGTGGGAAAAACCTTTCCTTTGGGCTGAACTTGGGCAACGAGTCCTTACTAAACTGCATTGAGGATGTCATCCGTTATCACTTTAATGATCTTTTCCCTCTCTTCTGGGTTTCATTTGTGGATCTTCCAGTTGCGCAGAAGGTACAGCTGGCAGGTCTGGAGGGCTCGAGAGGCAGTGGAGGCGTGGTCCCGTCGGGGTTGGGGTCGCGACCTCGTGGGCGAGGTCAGGAGGATCCGTCCTGCCCCCGCTTTGCCCTCCGACACCCAGGCCTTCAGTCCCGCAGACAGACACCCTGCACAGGAAGAGGGGCAGCTTACACCGTTAACAAGTGAACACATTCATTAATTAACACTGCAATTATCACATTCACAAAGTTATAAATTAACAAATAAATGAACTAATTAACTAATTGATACCGTCACTGTTCAACATAACTAATTAACAAATTAACGTGATAAATTAACGATTAATCAACCATTGAATCCCACACACAGGTAAGGTAGCGAAATAGGATTAAATCTGAATTTAAAAAAACTTTAAATCATGACAAAACTGGGTGGGGTGGCCTAAATCTAACACAACATCAAAAAAGATACATGATCAAGGTGTTGTTCACTTCTCATTCTCAATCAAACATGCAAAATAAAGACAAACTTTAGGGTAGGGCTGCCACTCCAACAAATAATGCAGAATAATTTAACGCTAAATCAGCAATTGAAATTAGGGCAAAATATATCAAAAAGCTGTACCAACTGATAATAACGGGTTGGTAATCAAATATTCATGACAAGACTACAGTTACTATTTATTTTCTCCAAATTTTACATTGAAGGTCTGTTGTAACAGAGTTGAAGGCGACTGACGATTTGTGAAGTAGCAATAATGTTTTAATGAATTTAAAGGGGTGATACTATGCCAAAAATCTGAAATTTTGAAATTGAAAATCTGCCTAAAAGTGCCCACCTAGATAGATAAGCAACATTTGCTACAGTCCACTGGGTAGACTGGTAGACTGATCTATCCAGTATACAACTAGATGGACACCACCACTTGTGATGTCACTGATTTTCACGGCTTTCAATGGCTAATCACACTCACACCTGGAGGCATAATATCACCCCTTTAACCGTTTTACAAATTGTTTACGTCGACAAATATTGAAACTGAAAAAATTGTGTCACTATATTACTATATATTAATATTTTTATTACTTCAAGATATCTGGAGGTATTAGGTATTGAAGGTATTAACTTGAGGTATTAGATTAGATGTGGTTAGTGTTAGTTTAGTTTAATTTTGGCATACGGTTGAGTGACCATCAATCCCATTACCTAAATTAAAACTAATTTAACTAGTTATGGTAAGGGTTCGTTATTTTTAAGGCCAAAACCCTTACCTAATCCTAACTTAACCATCACTCAACCGTATACCTAAAATGTAATAATGTTACGGTAGGGTTTGTTATTTTACAGATAAATCCTTACCTTCACTTAACCTTCACTTATCCATAAGGTTTAGGTATCTGGTTAAGTGACGGTGAAGGGTGTGCTATGTCTAACGTGGTCTGACCTGGTGTTAAGGGGTGTTAAAGGGGGACTGTACCTCTGTTGCCTTGTTCATGCACAGACAGCAGGGGGAGCCAGAGTCTCACTCCTGGATTTCCGTCAGCGCAACACAGCATGCTGCCCGCTCATCCTTACTGTGGGCGGGGCCGTCGTGGCACAACGTCACCGATTGGCTGCCGCTGCCGCCACTCGACGTGCTGCGGCCGCGACTGGTCAGCTTCTTGAGCTCGCTGGCGAACGAGATGCCCTTTCTCTTGTCCTCGCGAGCCGTCTGGAGAGGGACATACACATGAGTGGGTTTCAAACTTCTACATCTTTACACACCGAAATATGGCTGGTCTCCTCCTTCTCTAAAATCTAAAGATCCATACTTTATTATTATTAATATGTTTTTAGATAGTGTAAGCCAGGATTCTTCAGTGTGTTGCGCCTACCTGCTCCCTGAGTTTGAGGATGAACTTCCCCACCCCCCTCCACCGGCTCTGAGCTTGATAGACACACTCGTGGTCCAACAGGATCCGCTGGAGTGGCTTGGCGGTCGACGCCTTCTTGGAGCCGGGGTCCTTGGTCACCTCCTCCATCAGGACGTAGTCGGTGGGGTTGGGGTTGGACAGGATGCTCACGGAGTACTTGGCTTTGGACAGAGTCTGGAACCGAGACAGCAGAATGCCTAGGTTGACACAGTGTATTTCTAAAGCTACCTCCTGAAGGCCATATTTGTAAAGATATGTCCTGAAGAGCGTCATAGTTCAGCTACTTCCTGAAGACCATATATGGAAAGCAACTTCCTGAAGACCATATTTCGAAAAGCAACCTCTGAAGACCATATTTTTTAAGCCACCTTCCTGAAGACCACATTTGTAAAGCTACTTCCTAAATGACCACATTTGTAAAGCTACTTCCTAAATGACCATATTTGTAAAGTTACTTCCTGAAGACCATATTTGTTGAGCTACTTCCTGGTGACCATGTGTGTTCCCCACCTGCTGGATGATGTCCTGGGAGGTGCTGGAGCGGGGGGCCTTGATCACCGTGTGGGGCTGCTCGGGAGAGACGTCGTGGACCTGGACGAAGAACATCTCCTCTTCCCCTCCTCCTCCTCCTCCTCCTCCCTCCCTCCCTCCCACTGTCAGCTCGTCCTCTCCTTCTCCAACCGACGTGCTCCTCTCATTACAGTTCTGAAACAATAAAGACAACAATAACTTTGTTTAAAACGACACCTCATGACACTACTATCCAAAGCAATGTACAAGCAAGGCTGCAAACTGAACAAATCAGAAAGATATTGCATCTTTCGATCAATTTTTTTTTTTATTATTATTTTTTTTTACTAGAATAAGACAAAACATCCATATTTATATGTCTTGTAGCTACTCAACATCAGTCCATAAACTCCCTGTCTGATGTGTAAGGTGAGGGAGAACTTCACTAATCCCAGTGTGTATATCACCAGCCGACAAACCGACTCCCAGCGTTCGTTCCGCTTTGAGTGGGAGTGCGGCGGGTCTAGACCGGTTTAAAGGAGGGCGCGCTCTTGGTTCACCTCCTCTCTGGCTCGGAGGCTGATCCTCCCCACCAGGCCCTCCTCCGTGTGCCACCCGCTGACCAGCCTCAGCACCTCCTCCTCCGGCGCCAGAGGCCGCTGCCTGGCCTCACTGCGCTCCTTGGCGAGGGGGAGCCTCTCCTCGCACAGGAAGTAATCCGTGGGACTTCCTGTTGGGGACACAACCTGAGGAGAGAGATGTTGATTGTGTTAGATGAGATTAGATTGAATTTTCTAAAGAAAAAATTAAAGATTGATTGAGCAGAACTTATTTTGTCATATGATTATGAAATAGTAGATTACATAAAATGTTTAAATCAGATTCAATAAGATCAGACAAAATATGTTCTGACTATATCAGATTAGATTAGAATATTTTCTGATTATATTCAGATTATTTGATTTCAAATTTGATTGTATTAGTTAGACTACGTTAGTTTAGATCAGATTAATTAAGATAATTTAATACAAGATAAGACTATATCCGATTCGATAAGGATATGTTACAGAATAGAATATATCAGAATCAGATAATATTTAAAATTTGATTATATTAGACTATGTTTGTTTAGATGAGATTGGATGAGATGATCTGGGCTCGACTGACCATGTCTAGCAGCTGCCTGGTGGTGGTCTGTGGGCAGACAGGGAACACGGCGAAGGGCTCCGGGCCCGGGGCGCCGTGCACAGTCAGCCTGTGCTTCTGATAGGCCCGGCGGTCATCTGCACTGTACCACTACACACACAGCACACAAGTCTTAATAGACATCACTAAACCCACAACACACACACATCTTAATAGACATCACTAAACCCACAACACACACACATCTTAATAGACATCACTAAACCCACAACACACACACATCTTAATAGACATCACTAAACCCACAACACACACATCTTAATAGACATCACTTAACCCACAACACACACATCTTAATAGACATCACTTAACCCACAACACACACATCTTAATAGACATCACTAAACCCACAACACACACAAGTCTTAATAGACATCACTTAACCCACAACACACACATCTTAATAGACATCACTAAACCCACAACACACACACATCTTAATAGACATCACTAAACCCACAACACACACATCTTAATAGACATCACTAAACCCACAACACACACACATCTTAATAGACATCACTAAACCCACTACACACACATCTTAATAGACATCACTAAACCCACAACACACACATCTTAATAGACATCACTTAACCCACTACACACACATCTTAATAGACATCACTAAACCCACAACACACACATCTTAATAGACATCACTAAACCCACAACACACACATCTTAATAGACATCACTAAACCCACAACACACACATCTTAATAGACATCACTAAACCCACAACACACACATCTTAATAGACATCACTAAACCCACAACACACACATCTTAATAGACATCACTAAACCCACAACACACACATCTTAATAGACATCACTTAACCCACAACACACACATCTTAATAGACATCACTAAACCCACAACACACACATCTTAATAGACATCACTAAACCCACAACACACACATCTTAATAGACATCACTAAACCCACAACACACACACATCTTAATAGACATCACTTAACCCACAACACACACATCTTAGTAGACATCACTAAACCCACAACACACACATCTTAATAGACATCACTAAACCCACAACACACACATCTTAATAGACATCACTAAACCCACAACACACACATCTTAATAGACATCACTAAACCCACAACACACACACATCTTAATAGACATCACTAAACCCACAACACACACATCTTAATAGACATCACTAAACCCACAACACACACATCTTAATAGACATCACTAAACCCACAACACACACATCTTAATAGACATCACTAAACCCACAACACACACATCTTAATAGACATCACTTAACCCACAACACACACATCTTAATAGACATCACTAAACCCACTACACACACATCTTAATAGACATCACTAAACCCACAACACACACACATCTTAATAGACATCACTAAACCCACAACACACACATCTTAATAGACATCACTTAACCCAGAACACACACGTCATAGACACCACTACACACACATCTTAATAGACATCACTCAACCCAGAACACACACGTCATAGACACCACTACACACACATCTTAATAGACATCACTTAACCCACAACACACACGTCATAGACACCACTACACACACATCTTAATAGACATCACTTAACCCACAACACACACGTCATAGACACCACTACACACACATCTTAATAGACATCACTCAACCCAGAACACACACGTCATAGACGCCACTACACACACATCTTAATAGACATCACTCAACCCAGAACACACACGTCATAGACGCTAGAGCGCTGAACGGGCCGCATTTTTCTGTCAGAGCTCGGCCCGCGTCCGACAGAGAAGTAACCGAGCCCGACCCGGGCCCGACAGGCATCAAGATATATATGTCTGAGCCCGACCCCAGCCCGACACAGTTGAAGTCTATTTTTTTCTCATACTAATGAAACGTTTACGTTTGTGTGTATGAAAGCACGCTTTTATTAAACAACTGCAAGGCGTTTGAAAATGTCAACAGATGAGCGCAACAAGCGTGCGTTAACAGAGCACAAGCGTGCTCGCTGTAACCGCTCGCTTGTTGCGCAGAATCGTAACAAATTTGAATTCAAATAGGCCCACAAAAAAAGGCCACGATGACGATCAATTCCACAAAAGGACACAAGAGGTTCTGAGGTTCTGTGGGACAGGTATGAAACTTGAACACGAGTGTCCCCAGCGAAGTAAAATTAACGTTAACACAAAAGCAACCGCCCATGCCAACTCCAACTCCTTATAGCACAGATGTGACCGAACCAGAGCATCATTTCTAAATATTTATAATAAAATATATAAAATATATAATAAAAAACCCGACCCGGCCCGTCGGGTACAGTCGGGTCCCGTCGGGCTCGGGTCGGGTTTCCACGCTCTAATAGACACCACTTCACTGGACCAGCGGTGGTGGTCTTACCATAGAGGAGGGAACAGCACCCCCTGCGGGGCCATCCTCGGTCCTGCGGCTGTAGATGAACAGACCGGACACCTCTAGGGACTCATTGTGTTGAGTTCTTAACTGTAAGTGCCTGTAACCTGAAGAACACACACACACACACACACACACACACACACACACACGATAATGAATCCCAAAGAATATGAACACAAATTATTACAACGGATCATATACGGTTGCAGCCTTGGGGCTGCGATCCATTACTTTTGCTCACCGCACTCTGTTTTGATCGAGTCTCATGGGCCCTCATGCATTCAGCTCCATAGCAATGGGCAGTAGTCAAACAAATACGAGGGAGCCCGAGACTCAATCAAAGGCCCGCTGAATCAAAACAAAGAGGGGCTGAATGCAGAAAGGCAGACGGCCGCCGCTCTGGGGGTGGTTTCCGGTGGACTCTGTGGCCGTTTCTCAATTCGCGTTCTCGTGCGTTCTCGTGTACTTGCGTTCTCGATAAACGTCATCAGTGGTAGCCCAAGCACTGTTCCAATTCCAAGTACGCGAGAACGCGAGTACTGTCGTAAAACCCGGAAGTGTTCTCGATGCGTTCTCGATGAGGCCGTTCTACCGAGGATGCATCGGAGGTGACTCGTGTGGACTTGGGACCGTTAAATATCCCAGAATGCATCATCGAGTCCGCTGCTGTTCCAATTGCAGGTGCGTACTCGCGTTCTCGGAAGTCTGTACTTGAAAGTCCGGACTTGCCAAGTACGTACTTCCAAGTCCGCGAGAACGTAGTCCGCATACTTGGTATTGAGAAACGGCCTGTGTTTTCCCCTCACCTGGTTTGAGGGCTTTGATGGGCAGGGTCCGCTGGGCCGTGGTCTGGGAGCTGTTGTTCTCCACCACAGCGATGCGCAGGAAGCACAGCTCCTCAAAGTGCACGGTGAACTGGAAGCTCTCGCCCCACATGGGGTTGAGCGTGTTGCGGTGGATGGGCTTGGAGCGGAAGTGGCTGGCGTCCACGGGCATGCCCAGCACGTCCACCTCCACGCAGGGGCTGCCCGCGCTGTTGCCCGGGCACACGTTCTGACCGGAGATCACCTGGGAGGGAGGGAGGGAGGGAGAGGGAGGAGACCACGTCAACAAACTGACAACAAACTGACAACAAACTCCACACCTGCTGGGCGAATTTAAGAATTTAAGCAGTGTCCCCTGAGCACTCCCCGGAGTGCTGTTGTGCGGTCGTAGGTACGAGGCCACAGGCTGAGAACCAAAGAGAATCACAGCCATGTCCATGATTGTCATCATTATGTATTTTCTTTATTATTTTTTATTTTTTTACTATCTCAGCACTTGAGGAATACCTTTTGTATACTCTATCTCAGCACTTAAGGAATACCTTTTGATTACTCTATCTCAGCACTTGAGGAATACCTTTTGTATACTCTATCTCAGCACTTGAGGAATACCTTTTGTCCACATATCATTTCGGAACTAACTGTTGTATAATGCACAGCTGCTGCAGGATGTGTGGCCTCCAGAGAACAGAAGAGGGCGACAAATCCACAATAACAGCCAACAAGTACATTTTTGCACTGGCCACGGTAAAAAAACAACAACAACAACATAACAACTATGCTCATAAATATACATAATACACTTATTTGAGAGAGAGAGAGAGAGAGAGAGAGAGAGAGAGAGAGAGAGAGAGAGAGAGAGAGAGAGAGAGAGAGAGAGAGAGAGAGAGAGAGAGAGAGACAGACAGACAGACAGACAGACAGACAGACAGACAGACAGACGAGATGAGGTGAGATAGAGGAGGAGGGCAGGAGAGATAGAGAGGGATGAAGGGATGAGGGAGAGATGAAAGAGGAGATAATTAGAGAGCGGATGGGATGAGGGAGAGAATCAAGAAGCAAGAAGCAAGAAGGCAGCGAGAGGAATGGATAGAGTTAAAAGCAGACGAGGAGTACAAAAAAAGAGGTAAAGCGTAGGGAAGAAGAGAGTGTATGAGAAGTTAAATGCATTTCTAGACATTGGGTTTACATTTTGTTCTGTAGGTATTTTTTTAAAGCCAATATTTTCATAATCCTCTCAATCAAATCTGCTCTGTTTAGGGGGAATGAGGGGAATGAAGAGTCCACCGATGATATCAACAAGAAAGTTACAGGGTGTGAGGTTACCACAGGTTGACGCAAACACACACGCACACAAAAATGCACACACATACACACAAAGTTTATGAGGTTTAGACTATAGGTCAACTCTGTTTTTAGATGCTGGACTTTACAAGATGAAGGATCATAGTTTTTATGAGACCATCATTTGCAGCTCATAAAGGATAATCCCTAAAAATGAAATCCACATGACAGGTTTACCCCTCATCCTAAACAATAATTAACTTCCATATTCACAAATTTAACCTTGCCTATTTTAATTGATATACTTTCATAAGTTTTTAGTCATTACTATGACTAAATCTTAAAAAATGTCTTTCATTTTACTTTATGAGTAACCAGGTCATTGTTTTCAGTGAAAGGTCACTGCTGTTATGAGTGTTGCCATACTACTTTTTTATTGTGAACAGATGTTTATGTCTCAAGAGACTGCACTGCTCAAGGACCGGCTTAGGGACAGCATAGAGACACGGCTAGCTTGAGCTGAACTCACACCCCGAGATAGTGAAGATGACTCTGAGACACAATGCAGATCTTTGCAGAGCTGCATGCATTTACAGTTCCACCGCACATTAACATGAACACAAGGGGGCAGTACAGCATTCACAACCACAAACGTTTGCGGAAACGGAAACAAGACATAGTCAGCTCCATTTAACGTATGTAAAAAAAAAAGCTAAAAGCTATTTAACAATGTGACAAAGTCGACCCGACCCCAGATAAGCAATTTTGAAGATGAGATGAGATAAAATCGTTGCAAAACCCTACAAAGTTGAAAAGTGGTTGGTGTATTGCAGCCAACTGGAAATACACCTTTTTGATTTTGCGGGGTGCGTAGGCTACATTTTATTTTAGGGCTGGCTTTAGGGTGTGAAACAAAACGCTGCATGTTCCCCGTGCGACTGGTCAAACAGGCGTGTAAACTCTCGGTAGCTACCTGGACCTTCGTAAAAACTTTGTCCCTGCCCTTCAGCGACACGGCTAGCGCAAGGACACAACGAGCATAGCAGCATAGCTAGCTTAGTGAAACATCAAGCTTAACAACACAGCTAGCTTAAGATATGGCTAGCTTTACAACACTGCTGTCTTAGGAGTCATAGCTAGCTTTACAGCAAAGCTATCTTCAAGGCATATCGAGCTTTCGTTTTCAAAAGCCGTGAAGAACCTCAGCCTTGAAGCCTACTTCCTCATTCAAAACATCTTTACGACTTACAGCCTTTTATAAACTCTGCTCTAATTCTCAGCTAAATGGGAGGCCTCCATGACAGCTCATACAAGCACATACGGCCCCTTATTTAATAAACACTCAAACCACTTTTACTGCCGTGATGTGGACACACACAGCCAGAATGTATGTGTGTGTGTGTGTGTGTGTGTGTGTGTGTGTGTGTGTGTGTGTGTGCGCGTGCGCGTGCGTGTGTGTGTGTGTGTGTGTAAAGTCCCGGATAGCAATCCCTGACTTCTGGGGAACCGAGAGGGGGAACTGAGTGGAGAACTCCACGTAGGCTCCTACCGTGAGGGTGTAGGTGATGGGGGTCATGTTCTCGACGTCTCGCTCCAGCGGACAGAACTGCTGGTAGAGGGGGCAGCAGCGGTCCCACAGCACGGCCGGCTTTAGCACGTAGCCGCAGCCGCCGTTAGCCTCGAACAGCGCCGCGTTTAGCTGCAGGGGAAGATCTGGAGGGGCGCGGCGGGGCGGGGGGGGGGGGGGGGGGGGGCGCACACAGTGAGTGGGAACATTAGTTGAGGATCCAGAATCTTTATACCTGGAGTCATTGACTCTTCATTGACTGAGTTCTTGACTCGGACATCAACAACCTTGTATCATAATATGTATTATATGTATTACAAGAAGCATCTTAACGACCGGTATTGGTCAACTTTACTTAGGAATTCAGGTAGAAATGGTGAGATTTAAGAAGAGGAGCAGAGAGAAAGAGACAAAGCGGATGTGAATCATCCAGATAGATCCTTCACATCTAAAATAAATAAAAAAATAAAGATAAATAGTTATAGACAGAAAGAGCAAAATAAGACAAAAAAAGAAAGTCCATCACTCTGAAACATTATTGAGTCTAGGAGATGCCAGAGGACTCAACGAGAGCTGACCTCGTCTTGCCAGAGGTAGGGAGGGTCCAAACCCACTACATGCACCCTACCTCCCTTCAGGAGATGACTCGCGTTGCTTTTGCTAAATGTTTATCTCAAATTCCTGCTTCTCTTCTGTCAGGAGGAATGATAGGGGGAGAGTTTGGCTCGGGGAAATGGAAAATCGCTCCCACCCCACCCGAGAGGTGGAGATCACAGAGAGGCGGAGGAGACCAGAGATTAAGGGTGTCTTCTAAATACTCCTCAGAGTGAGATAACCTGCTGTTTGGAGGGTCGGAAGTTGGCAGGGGGAGGGTGATTCAAAGTCTTTTTTTTTTTAAGGGCTCACTGATCTAATTTCAACATTATGACTTGGCAGGTTAAAATTGCGAGCGCCGTACAAGTTCCAACTAAAACCAGAAATGCCTTGTGCTTCTCACACTGCCATGAAAGAAATTCAAGTCAGACATATTTTTGTACAGTTATACTATATTCTTATTATAGTATATATTATATATATTTCTTATGTTGAATTACATTGCTCCTGTCCTTAACACTTAAAGGACAAATCCGGTATTTTGCCCCCTTTCTGGTCTGTCTAGGATGAAATAGAGTGGTTGACACCGAAATTTTGACTTTTGGTCCTGTCTCGGGTATTTGGCTCATTTCAAATCACCCCTGCCTGCTTCAGAATGGCTGTCTATGGGCATTCACAGACCTGTCCTTAAAACAACCCTAAACGTTCGTTTTCCAAAATGTGCAACTCACCGAGTGGTTATTGGTGTTCGTTGATGATCCAAATCAAGTATCGTAACGAAATACAGTTTCTGTCGTGTTATATTTTGTAAATCCCATTGAAACGGAAACCGGACCGGAACCGTAAACCGAAATGGGGCTGTTTACGTTTGGTTGTAGTCTTTTCGCTCGGTTCTCCGCATCAACAGTAGGGCTCGAACCGAGCGAAAAGACTACAACCAGTCTCTCTTTCCGT
>NW_028177520.1:0-7500 GCF_964030765.1 Micromesistius poutassou | reverse complement strand
GTGTGTGACTGAGAGTTGTTGCTACATACCCATGAGGCAATCTACCATCATCCTCGCTTTCAACCGAATGCAGTTGTTTTTTTTGCGTGCGCGTGTCGGGGTGTGTGTGCGTACGCACGTCCATGTCCGTGTGTGTGCGCGGGTGCGTCTGTGGGGGTATCTTTGGATGGCGTTTTCTTTGGAAGGTCAAGGCCATCCCGACCCAGCGACGCTACACATCGAGTGTGTTAAAGTCTCGCGGTCGCCGCCGGCGATGCCAGCGTGCGCCGACCGCGACGGTGCGACGCGACCCATCGGTTAGCGCCGTTTGAGAAAATAGCCACGGTGTCTGAGGCTGACGTTTTATTTCGGAAAGGAAAGTCAAGGCCCATTAAAGCCACAATAAAGGCAGCGTTTTCCTTCAACTTTATTTTTCTGGTGTGTGTTTTTTTCTACTATTTGGCTTTTTCCACATAATGTGTGCATTATACTTCGGGAATCGTACACGGGTGTCACGGTTAAAAATAGAGACGCATAAAATCCAGAAATACATATCGAAGCACCCGAAGAAGAAATCTTGTGAATCTTCTCCTCGTGACTCAAGTACGGGAGACGGGTAAACAAGACGATGCCACACACACACACGGCCTCACAAACCGGCCTGCACACCACTCTCCTGTTGCACAAGACAGGGAAGAAGTGGAAATGCGGTAGCTCTACCAGAGATCAAATGACCCAAATAAACACTTTGTACGCCAACAAGCCCAGACAGCCTCCTCCTCTCCCCCGATCAAATATGACATTCATCAAGATGTTCGATCCAACCTCACTGGTTTCATGACGTTTGTGTGGAAGGGCGGAGGAGCCTTGTGCTTGGGTGGAGAGGGTGGAGAGGGTGGAGAGGGCACACGGCTTCGCTCCACCACCTGGATTACTTACGACGGAGGAGCAGGGGAACAGGACCGGGCTTGAGAGACTCAGAGGATGTGTCATCCGATGCCATAGGGGTTGGGTTGAGCCACGCATCCGCAAGCCCATATCCTCACACGCTCCTGGAGCCCTGGAGCAGTAGACCCCCAGCCAAGGAGCCTAGACCCGTGGAAACACACTCACGCTACCGGGCTGTGCTACCCCCACCCCCCCTGTATGTCCTTGTGTTGGCTATGGATTGTTATTGTGTGTCTGTTCACGTGCATATGTGTACAAGGGGCTCACATGCACAAATGCAGGCAAGCGGACAAAACCCCACACACACACACATGTTGATTGATAGTTGCACACAGGAACACACACACACACACACACACACACACACACAGGTACACGTGTGCATAAATGAACGCACATAAACACACACACGCACACAGGCACATGTAAACAGACATAAACACACAATCGCACACATTCTGGAACGCATAAACACCCACACGCACACACACACACACACACACACACACACACACACACATACACACACACACACACACACACACACACAATACAAGCACAGCGCTTTGAAGAGAGAGCTGCTTATCATATGAAAGCATGCTATTGAAGAGCGTCATTCATTTCAAGTGCACATGTGACCCAGACAACCTGTATGGTTTGGGTCTATTTTGCAGTTGTTGTTGTTGTCATTTAAGCCCCAGTGAGCCGGCTTGCCCCAGAGCCTAAGGAGTGGGTAGCCACCTTTCTACATCACAGTGTCCAGGCCGGGGCGGACGTAGGTCGCCTTCTAGACACGGCGACGGTTCTCTGGTTCCCCGCGTGGCTGTCGTCAGACTGCGTCCTGCATGGCGGACACTAGTACTGGGTCCGAGTCGGGGGGGCTTCGGTCCAGGGGACGGCGCTGGATGAGGAGGATGGGCCGCCTGCTGCGCTGCCCCTGCCTCCGAGGAGGAGGAGGCCAGGAGAGCCAGGAGAGCCACCGCCGGAGGAGGAGCCTGGAGGCCCCGGGGCCTCCCCGCCCCCCGGACGGAGGGCCGTCGCCTGTGTCCACGGACACCATCCACATCACGGTGGAGGACACGGACCCCCTGGGGCTGGACAACCCGGGCTTCAGCCTGGCTGAAGAGGGGGTCGTCCCGGCGAGTAGCAGCAGCGGCAGCAGCATCAGCAGCATCAGCATCGCTCGCTCCGTCTCCGCCTGCCAGAGAGCCATGAAGAAGAGGCGACTGAAAGCACTGTCGTCGCTTCCTCTCCTGATGCCCCTCGCCGCCGCCACCGCCGCCGCCGCAGCGGTCAGCGGCAGCGAGGAAGGAGAGGAGGAGATGGAGGAGGAGGAGGGAGAGGAGAACGTGTGGTATCTCCAAGGCGACAGCGAGATCCCCCGGAACGCCGGAGGACTGCTGCCGCCGCCCATCATCACCCTGATCCCCCCGACGCCGTCCGACGTCGTCGACGACGACCAGTTCTTCGACGACAATTCCGAGGGCGAGAGCGTGACGCACACCTCGGGCAGCAACGACAGCGTCGCCGTCGGCGACCGGGAGAGTGGGGACGACGAGGGGGGGGCGGACGGCACGGAGGAGGCAGGGACGGAGATAGAGGAGGAGGAGGAGGAGGACGACGAGGAGGAGGAGGACGAGGAGGAGGAGGAGGACGAGAAGATGGGGTTCCCTCTGGCTGAGAGTCAGGCGGACGGCAATGACGAGGGGGAGGCCGTCGCCGGCCGAGACGGGGCGGTTGCCGAGGAAACAGATCCTCAGAGAAAGGAGTCGGGAGAGCAGGACTCCGAGACCACTTTCCTACCCAGTGCCTACCAGGTGGCTCGGTTGCCAGAGTACCCTCGCAAAAGTGAGTGGAACAAACAGCCTACGTGCCAAGCCCAGAACCTACAGGCCTACGACCGCTCAGGGGCCCTCCACAGCACCGCGGAATATGAACGGGGTTCATTTCAGTTCAGTTCACCAAAGCAGAACAAGATCCCTTTTAAGGTTTTATTGTAATGCATCAAAAGATCACCTAGGTTGGCTATATTTTATCTGCCCGTTTTCTTATTCTTTCCTCTTAGAGAGCTTCAACAAGGGGATCAATCTGCTGGCCTTTACCGAACACAACCTGGGTGAGTCTGAGAACCCTCTGTGGAGCTGTGTGGTTCCGAGCTGTTCCCAATCCCACACAGAACGGCGCCCAGACTTGACTGATGACGACCTTATGTGCGGCGTCGTGGTGTCTTTTTTGATCCGGTGCAGATGAAATCGCGGCCATTATGTGACACCACTTCAGTGCCTTAAACACCTCCTGTGGGAGCCGCCGAACCGTACCTTTGTCAGAATCCTTCTCGGGCCCTTTGTGAGCGTATTCCCAGTGCGTGGCTTTGCATGCGGTTCCCAGGTGTTGGGTTCCTGTGAGTCAGCACGTTCTCCTCCCTCTATCTCCTGAAAGAGTCTCCTTTGCTTTCAGACCAGCACAGGACAAACAATGCTGACCACGATAAGCATCGCGTTCGCCTATCTGTTACATAAATATGCATGCTGGAAAGTTCTGACTTGTTGCCTTACTTTGTTGGTGTCTTTCTGTGTACGAGCGTGTGTGTACATGTGTGTGTGTGTGTGTGTGTGTGTGTGTGTGTGTGTGTGTGTGTGTGTGCGTGTGTGTGTGTGTGTGTGTTTTTAGCCATTGTTGTTTTTTGTCAAAAGAAAAATTGTGGTTTAATATGTGTGTGTATGCATCTTGGTGCTGGGAGACAGTGTCTTTGTGTGTATGTGTGTGTGCGAGCGTGTGTGTGTGAGTGTGTGTGTGTGTGTGTGTATGTGTGTGCGTGTGCATGTGTGTGAGTGTGTGTATGTGTGTGTGTGTGTGTGTGTGTGTGCGTGTGTCTGTATGTATAGCATGTGTGTGTGTGTGTAAGCTGCCCTGTAGCAGACTTAGTAGTAACGATGTCCATCTCTTTAGCAATTATTTCCCCACTTACAGACAACATGGCGACGCGTCCCTTAGACTGGGCCCGCTTCCCTGTCCTTTCCTGTTTGGGTTGGGCTGTTGCTCGGAAAACACCGAAATATCTGAGGTCGTGGATATGTCTGTGGTAGGGCGTATGTACGGCGGCTAGCCCCCATTAGCACTTCAAATTCAGGCTCTCTTACGTCTTCCAGCGGGACGCGAACCCTCGCGTGGTACGCTGGCCGGCGCGTCGCGGCGCGGGAGCGGTAATGATTTCCTTGGAGGAATCAAAGACACGTTGTGTTATGTTTCAGAGCCATGTGTCAGCCAGGCGAGCGCTACGGGGTATTAGGCCACAGACGCTCGGCCAAGCGCCGCCGTCGTAGGACGCAGGCTTGGCCCTCACGCCGGGATATTCTAGGGAACAGTTTGGCACAGACACAGACGAGTCTTGGAAGATTTCTGCTCCGGACCTCGGTAATCCCGAGGTGAGTCACGGGCAGACACGGTGGAGAGAGCACCATTGTTTTTTTTTTATATTGAACTCTCTCCTCTTCTCCTGTCCTCCTCCTCCTCCTCCTCCTCCTCCTCCACCTCCTCTCCTGCTGTCTGTGCTCCCCTGTCTCTCCGTGGCCCAGACAAGATTCCACTGCTGACACACATAAACCAATTACAATGTCTTATCTGATCCGACTCCCTCTACAACCTCATCTGTGTCAGTCCTGCCTCTCAGAATCAGGCCCCTGAAATGAAAAACATGTGTTGGAGAAATCCAAACTTTTTTCTCATTTTCTTTCCCTTTTTTCTTTTTTGCTTGAAAGACTTCAGGACTGGAGTGTTGTAATATTTTGTGTTATTAGAATCTATTTCGACGCAGTCATACTATTTCATTCGTCTGCCCTTTTAATGTTACAATACGCACCGATATGAAAGTGGAAAGACTTCTTCGTTTTCTTTTTGCGGCCACGTTGTCGGGGCTCCAACTTTGGTCAAAAAGTCATAGTGTTGCACCGCCCGAGCCAGCCAGCCAACCATCGCTTGGATGCCATTATCATAGCCTCATTAGTCTTCCATGTTGTGTTAGCCCCAAAAGAATACATGTGTTCACCCATCAAGTGACTTTTGGGAAACGTACGAATACGCACTTTCTGTGGGAAAGAGCCGAAGCTTGTCACTGAACTATGTCATCAACGAGACAGACCCTGCTCTGTCTGATGGAAGGGTTGCCGGGCAACCACTGCCGGAGCCGCGTTCAGCATTAGCAGCAACTGGCGTGCCCTAAATAGTCCTGCTAAACAAAAAGCCTGAGAACCCAAGATACGAATAAAATCGGCAACAATGATAATAGGTCTCATAATGGCTCTATCAATTTGAACTTTCTTTGGAGGAGTCCTCCATCATGTCGTCTGAGCCTGAAGCCATTACCAAACACTGCTGTGTGCCAACTTTCTTGAATGTGATTTTCTTTTCTCTTGAAGATGATCTGAGCAACAAGGACATGAGCTGCCCCCAGCTACTGAGGGCCCAACTGAATCTGCATCCTTACACCACCAAGATGGAGACATCTACCCCAATACGGGTGAGAAGGCATTGAATTTAAGTCTTCCCATAACAGACAAAGCCTGCAATTATTGGGATCAGGTGCTCTTATCGTGCTGCTGTACAATGAAACATTAGCACTTATATGTCTTTATTTCTGTATAATATGCTATAATATGAATAATAATATCCTTGAGAGAATGAATGCATCCAAATTATTTTAAGGAGTTAAATTTGATTAAAAAAAAAGCGTGAATACAAAGTTGGTACTTGAGGATGGGTATTGTATTGCGTGCATTGGTGCAATTGTAATGAATGTCACCCAACTGACACTGCAGAATCCAGCTCGCCGGTCTTGTAGCTTTGGAGATGGAAGCAGGAGCCCTAGCTTCCCTATGATAGGCCAGACCGCGGACGAGAACCAGGAAGAGGAGGGGTCGTCACGACAACGCCGCATAACCATTGGTGAGGCCCAAATCCATTTGGTTGCTGTCAGGCTTAGGACCATCTGGGAAATTAGTTATAACAGCCTTTTTTCTTGTAGATGATATGATTCATAAACAAATTAAGACAATTTTACATGCCCTATACTTATGGCATGCATTAAACCATCTGCAACGTTGTCCCCACACAGAGATGGCATCGGCTTAGCCACGGTTCTCTGCCCAATATCCCGATCCCAGACATATGCTTCAGCTTCAGACTTTAATCCTCCCGAGAGTTTCCTTCCAAACCAAACTCCAGTGTGTTTAGCAAGACACACAACAGCAAACAAGCTAGAAGCCACCAAAACAAAGGCGCCTTCAAAATCCACTCGCTTCCGCGTTGTCCTTTGCTAATACGGCTGTTTGTTTTCTCCCTTCACCCCCGATGCCCCCGCCTGTCCAGCATCCTACATGCCCCAGTCTAAGTCTAAGGACCAGAATGGAAACTTTGCAGAGAAGGTAGTGTAATCCATCCGCGAGGGCTTTCAGGGTGGCAGCCACCACACACACACACACACACACACACACACACACACAGCGCTAAGCAGCGCAATTACAGGACATGTTCTGTTGATGTTTCCCCCCACTCCCTTGATCCGTCAAAGCAATGACTCTGCAAATATCCACAGAGATTTCATGTCTTCTGTCTCCAGAATTTAGCAAGCTAGATCGCCGGTATCCCTAGCAATCTGTGTATTCGCTACAACGCAAAACATAGACAGAAAAAACGTCGTCCTGAAATGCAGAATTGCTGATGATCCGTCTCGTCATTCATCCCTTTTATTTTTATTTGTGTTGTGCACGCAAGTGAGAGTACAACTTGGAAGGTTTATAAAACAGTCCGAGAACAGGCTTTTTAATGTGACAACCGAAATAGATACTGCTGTTTTGATATGTCAATCACTGCGTGAGATCACACGCTCACAACGACGTGCTAAATCTGTCTAATCTGTAGCTCCATAAACACAGCAATGATTACATAAAAACCGGTTCAAGTTCAACTTTCCATTAGATTTCTGCAATCTTTAGTTGTGAAGTGTGTGTGTGTGTGTGTGTGTGTGTGTGTGTGTGTGCGCGTGCGTGTGCGTGCGTGGGTGCGTGGACTGCTTTAGGACAACAACGGGCACGGGGCCAAGGCTCTCGGAGGACTCAACACAGATGAAGTCTGCCAATGGTTTAGCAGTCTTGGACTGCAGAGATGCCTGCCTTTCATCAGAGGTAGAACACATTCCTCATTCCTCCATGCCTCCGCTCCCAGCCCCGTCGCTGCGTCATGAAGTAGCCGTTGCTAATTTTGCGCGACCGCAGATCAAATATGAAAAAAACTTCTTATGTTCATCATATCATATCTTTAGTTCGGATGAATTATTCTGAACAGGATGACGAAGTTGGAAAACACGATACAAGACACAAGCATACAAAGAAGAACATGCCACGCGTTGATTTTAAGAAAATGCTTCAGGTGTGCTAAACATTTCAGTTTGTATGACAAACCACTAACCACACCGTGGGTTCGTTGCTTGTCATATACCTGTCAAACTAAAGTTATTGCTCATGCAGCGCATGCAACACCAAAGCGTAGAATGACACATAACATAATGAGCAGCAATGA
>NW_028177521.1:0-2000 GCF_964030765.1 Micromesistius poutassou | reverse complement strand
GTTAGCTCTGACGTTAGCGTTTGCTCTGGCATTAGCGTTAGCATTAGCTCTAGCGTTAGCTCTGGCGTTAGCGTTAGCTCTACCTTCTGGCAGGTGGCGAGCTGCAGGGGGGTGTGGCCCGGGGAGGGTCTCTTGCGCGTGGCGATTGGCTGCGAGGAGGCCCTTGGGGCTCGGTGTTGTGCTGTGATTGGCTCCTCCTCCTGGTCCTCGTCCTCGGAGGAGGAGGAGCTGAAGCTCAGCGGCTCGTCGTTCTCCAGGGTCTTATCGGCCCCTGAGGAGGAGGAGGAGGAGGAGGAGGGAGGAGGGGGAGGAGGAGGAGGAGGAGAGAGGAGGAGGAGGGGGAGGAGGTGGAGGAGGAGGAGGAGGAGGGAGGAGGAGGTGGAGGAGGAGGGGGAGGAGGAGGAGGAGGAGGAGGAAGAGGGTTCTTGAGTTAATCAGAGCTTTTGTTGTGCTGCTTTCATTTGTTGTTGAGGAGTGTTAGCTTTGTGTTAGCATGGTGGAATCTCAGCGCTAGGGTTAGCATAGTGCTAGCACGGTGTTAACATGGTGCTATTGTTATGTTAGCGTGGTGTTAGCGTTGTTTTTAGCGTGGTGTTAGCGTTGTTTTTAGCGTGGTGTTAGCAGGGTGTTAGCGTGGTGTTAGCGTGGTGTTAGCATTGTGTTAGCGGGGTGTTAGCAGGGTGTTAG
This sequence comes from Micromesistius poutassou, assembly GCF_964030765.1. NCBI lineage: Eukaryota > Metazoa > Chordata > Actinopteri > Gadiformes > Gadidae > Micromesistius > Micromesistius poutassou. The sequence continues at coordinate 1,313 of NW_028177521.1, read as the reverse complement.
CGTTGTGTTAGCAAGGTGTTAGCATTGTGTTAGTGTTGTGTTAGCGGGGTGTTAGCGAGGTGTTAGCGGGGTGTTAGCATGGTGTTAGCATTGTGTTAGCGCGGTATTAGCGTGGTGTTAGCGGGGTGTTAGCGTGGTGTTAGTATTGTGTTAGCGTGGTGTTAGCGTGGTGTTAGGGTGGTGTTAGCATTGTGTTAGCATGGCATTAGCGGGGTGTTAGCGTGGTGTTAACGTTGTGTTAGCGTGGTGTTAGCGTTGTGTTAGCGTGGTGTTAGCATTGTGTTAGCGTGGTGTTAGCGTTGTGTTAGCGTGATGTTAGCGGGGTGTTAGCGGGGTGCTAGCCAGGTGCTAGCGTGGTGTTAGCGGGGTGCTAGCCGGGTGCTAGCGTGGTGTTAGCGGGTGCTAGCGGGGTGCTAGCGGGGTGCTAGCCGGGTGCTAGCCGGGTGCTACCTGCGGCGATGAGCATGGAGCAGAGGGTGGGGGAGCCCTGGCTGGCTGCCAGGTGCAGCGCCGTGTTCCCGCCAAACGTTGCCACGTTGACGTCCGCCTTCAGCTGAGAGCACACGGAACACATGAGTGTGTGTGTGTGTGTGTACATTAAGTGTGTGTGTGTGTGTGTGTGTACATTAAGTGTGTGTGTGTGTGTGTGTACATTAAGCGTGTGTGTGTGTGTGTGTGTGTACATTAAGTGTGTGTGTGTGTGTGTGTGTGTGTGTGTACGTACATTAAGTGTGTGTGTGTGTGTACATTAAGTGTGTGTGTGTGTGTGTGTGTGTGTGTGTACATTAAGTGTGTGTGTGTGTGTGTGTGTGTGTGTGTGTACGTACATTAAGTGTGTGTGTGTGTGTGTACATTAAGTGTGTGTGTGTGTGTGTGTGTGTACATTAAGTGTGTGTGTGTACAATAAGTGTGTGTGTGTGTGTGTGTGTGTGTGTGTGTGTGTACATTAAGTGTGTGTGTACAATAAGTGTGTGTGTGTGTGTGTACATTAAGTGTGTGTGTGTGTGTGTGTGTGTGTGTGTACATTAAGTGTGTGTGTGTGTGTGTGTGTACATTAAGTGTGTGTGTGTGTGTGTGCGTGTGTGTGTGTGTACATTAAGTGTGTGTGTGTGTGTACATTAAGTGTGTGTGTGTACAATAAGTGTGTGTGTGTGTGTGTACATTAAGTGTGTGTGTGTGTGTGTGTGTGTGTGTGTGTGTACATTGTGTGTGTGTGTGTGTGTGTGTGTGTGTGTGTGTGTACATTGTGTGTGTGTGTGTGTGTGTGTGTGTGTGTGTGTGTGTGTGTACCTCTGTGATCAGGTAGCACGCCA
>NW_028177522.1:0-80279 GCF_964030765.1 Micromesistius poutassou | reverse complement strand
GGGGTAAAAGAGTTCACATATCCGACCTTTGTGGATCGCAGCCCTAGACTCCTGAACCACACGCCGTTTGCACATCTTTCAATCCCCCGCTTTAGTTGATCTCTCCCTCTCTCCGTGTGTTTTCCGCGTCTCTCCTAGGTTATCTTCCGTTTCTCCGTCTCTTATTTCGGACCCTTTTTTTCCTCGCAAACGCGCGGCTCTTCTCAATGTCCCCATCTATTTGAGTGGCGGGTGTTTTTTTTATTATTATTTTCTACCCTTTAGTTTCCCCGTCCCCCCTTAGCCGTATACACAACGGCAGGTCAATGTATAGCGTCATGATGGAATCGGACCTGCACTCCCCCGTGGTGCCCCAGACGAACCCGTCCAATCCGGGAGGGCACGCGGGAGGCGGCGGGGGCAAAGCGGCGCTCCAGGAGAGGGTCAAGAGACCCATGAACGCCTTCATGGTGTGGTCCCGCGGGCAGCGGCGCAAGATGGCCCAGGAGAACCCCAAGATGCACAACTCGGAGATCAGCAAGCGGCTGGCGCCGAGTGGAAGGTGATGACCGAGGCGGAGAAGAGACCTTTCATCGACGAGGCCAAGCGGCTACGGGCCATGCACATGAAGGAGCACCCGGATTACAAGTACCGCCCGCGCAGGAAGACCAAGACCCTGCTCAAGAAGGACAAGTACTCGCTCGCGGGCGGGCTCCTCGGTTCCCCGGGCGGCCTCGGGATGGGACAGCGACTGGACAGCGCCGGGGGCGGCGGGGGCCACGGGGGCGGCGCGGTGACCGGCTACACCGCGCACATGAACGGCTGGGCGAAGCGGCGCCTACTCGGGCCAAGTGGCCGCCGCGGCGCACGCGGCGGCGCACGCGATGATGCAAGAGGCGCAGCTCGCGTACAGTCAGCACCCGCCGCCGGGACCCGCCGGGAGCCACCCGCATCACCCGCACCACCCGCACCACCCGCACCACCCGCACCCCCACCCCCACGCGCACAACTCGCAGCACGTGCACCGCTACGACATGAGCGCGCTGCAGTACAGCCCCATCTCGAACTCACCGAGCTACATGAGCGGCTCCCCTCCGGGCTACGGGGGCTCACCGGCTACACGCACCCGCACCATAACTCGGGCGTGCACTCTCCCGCGTCCGGGGCCACGCACGGCGGGACTTTGGGGTCCCTCGTGAAGTCCGAGCCCAACGTCAGCCCCCCGGTACCTACGACGCGCGCGCCTCCGCCGTGCCCCACTGGGGACTTGCGGGATATGATCAGCATGTATTTACCGAACGGCGAACCGGCGGGCGAGTCGTCCGTGCAGGGCAGACTGCACGTGCTGCACGCGCAGCACTACCAGAGCCCCGCGGGAACGAGCGTGCACGGGACCCTACCTTTGACTCATATTTAAACGACGAAAAAAGCGGAGTAAGGTGGAAGTACAGTAATTTATAATGACCGTAACGTAACCGAAATGTTGAATTCGGTGTTATTATAAACGTGCCTGCTTTGGTGCAGCAGACCGCAGTGGAATTGTAATTTATGGACGGTTCAAAGAATGATGTTGGACTCATTCTTAAAATATAACGAATAGGCCTAATTACATTTTATTGGAGGATTAAAGTCTGGATTAGAAACTATGGCCGGACAGATGTTGTGCACACGAACTGAGAAGCTCGATGCCAAGTTTGTAACGAGTCCTATCCTGCTTTGGATTCTTCTGGGATTTCTATTTTCTTCGTGGAACTCAAAGTTCCGCCATCTTTAAAAATGTTTGAGGATAATATTGTTCAACTCGTCAGTAAGTCAGTAAGAGTGAACCAGATGTGTTTCACAGCATATTCACGTTCTAAAAATAAGTTCAAAGTTATGCTTGTAAACATGTAGGTCAGTGTTATATGGATTGTTTAGTTGTTGTAAAATGATGTAAATTGTGAATAAATAGGCTTATTGGCTGCAGAAAGAAACTTCGTAGAATCAAATGTATATGATTGTTATTGCGCCTCGGTAAGAACACATGGTGTGCTTGGTGGGCCCTTTGGAGTTTCTCAACCAGCCATTTAGTCCTGCAAATAACATTTGGGACACTTCGGACCATTCTCACCAACAGCGTTATTTCAGCGTTAAAAAAAATCGTAAAACTATAATTAAAAGATTTATATTCTATTTATGGGCCTATTCTGTATATTCTAATTACTAAAAACTTCAGGGGGAAAACGTTGTATTTAGGCCCCAGTTAAAGCGCAATTAAACCCATGCATTCACGAGCGCTATCCGGCGAAGAATATCGCGTGACAGCAGCCGTCGCGCGTGGGCTCCACATGTACATACATGTCACTGCGTCGACACAGGACCAGACATATCGCGAGATATCAGGCGATGCTCAGTGTGGATTATACACAGGCCTGGACAAAGTCGCGCTGAACTATATTGTCTTGTTTTTATTATGCCACATCGATTATGTTATTGTTTTGAATTATGTTACAATCAATCATCAACATAATCAATAATTGTATAAAGACAACGGGACGATTTGAAAGCTGGTTTTAGTGCATCTTTTGCTTATTCTTATTATTTATTAAATTGTTATGTTTGGCCTTTCAGGCCTAAATAGCATATGGGGCAGTTTCTACACGAGGCCTACCTATAGAGAATATCTCTCATGATCAAGTTTAGGCCAGGAACTCCGGATAATTGCTCTTATTCATATCGGGCGCCCAGACTGACCATTTTAACCATCTGCTGGAGTTGGAAAAAAATACAACCGACAGATCATCAGAGTGAGAGCATTTCACACTAATTCTTGCAGAATTTAAAAATTTCTTGCGTAATGGACACGACGATGTGACAATTGTTATTTTGTCAAACATTTGTACGATTATGTAATTTGGCACTGTTCTACTTTTTATGTCATTATTAAATCAGGAATAATGATAATTAATAATGATAATTGTACTACTTGGGGTCGGGCATCTTTCTTCGTAGACCTTTGTTGACGTGTTGTTTCACTGTTCTTAAGAGTCGGAAATTAATCCCGACCTTTTGCTGCTGCGCATTGAGAAGACTTGTCTCTATTTTCCTTTCCAAGGCAGACGCCATTCAATCGTTGTCAGGATATTTCAGCTTATTGATTCAGTTTCAGCGCTTCATCTCTTGGCATCCCCCAAAAAACACGCCTATAACGTCTTCAGTGAACTTGTATGCGCTCTCGACTCAGGGCCGTCGTTGTGACGTCACAAAGTAGCCCTGAAATACGGCAGGTGTTTCCGCGTGCATGTCTGTTTTGTTACAAGGATGATGATGACGTGGGTCGGATACGTTTAGGGCCAATTGTCCCGCGGCAGGGTGATGCTCGAATTGCGGAGCGGGCGGGTGAAAGGGTGGGGGTCCTTTTGAATAAAGGGGTGATAAGAGGGGAGGGAGGGGGCGGGGGGGGCTTTAGAAAAAAAAAAGGGGGGGGCGATAAGAGGGCCGGTGGGGATGTTTTGTGTTTCAGGAGATGGGATTAGTAATCAATTCATCCAGAGAAATTAAAAAAAAAATGCTTAGTTAGACTGAGCGCAACTCTCGTGACGTGACCACGCGCGCACACAAGGATGCGTTTCTTTCGGACCTCAACTAGTTTCAGACTGCTTCAGATACAAATGTCAACGTGCTGCAATTAGCATTTTTAAATGTATTCCGCATCCTTTCACAATCTTTCCACATCTATTTCTCATTAGAGCTGCTCAATAGAGGAACATATGGGTGAAATTATTTGACAATTTACCAATTAAGCAATATAGGGCGCAACACAATTGAAGTGCTCTGACAAATGTGTTTGATTTTGTTTATTTAAATTTCCATAGGACTATGCTTTATACCAAACCAAAAAAATGTTATTTGGCATGTTATTATTATAATTATTGCCGTAATTGATGTCCAATTAAAGTTGATCAAAGATGCTTTGGATTTAAATTGAGGACAGACTCAATGTTCGGTTTAGTGACGCTGTTTTACATAGGCCTACAACATAGCCCTATATAACCTGATGTATTGCGTTTTAAATGCGCTTAAATTATTCCTATAGGCTAAATCAAGCTAATCGACACCGATTATCAAGTCAGAAATAACTGTAGGAAACTCAATCAAAACTGCTGTTACTGTTGCCTTCAAAAGCACTTTCTGAAGTGTGCACTGAACTTGGGTCAACTTGCAACTTGTTATCCCAGAACGGGAACGATATTCCATGTTATCTGAGAAGATTTGAAAAGTGAGAAGATAAACGACTTAGGTCGACCTGAGCTATCTATGGACTTTCTCTCTCTCTCTCTCTCTCTCTCTCTCTCTCTCTCTCTCTCTCTCTCTCTCTCTCTCTCTCTCTCTCGCCCTCTCGCCCTCTATCCCCCTCTTTCTCCCTCTATCCCTCTCGCTCTCTCTCTCTCTCTCTCTCTCTCCCCCCCCCCCCCCCCCCCCCCCCCCACACCTCTCTCCCAGGAAACAATGGCCGGATGAAACGATAGAAGGTCACGGGGACAATGAAAGCAATAGAGACAGGTGGTGAGCACGCGGGCGTGGCGGTGTACACCCATACCTCGCTCTTATATTTCATAACCCGGTGACGCACGCACCGGGGTCGGACAGCGCGCGCGCGCGTCTTGTCTGTCTCTCTAAACCCCGCCCACCCCGTGTCATTTGGATAATCGCCGGCAGTTGCACACGCCCCCGCATATATTCCTCTCTCCGCTCTCCTCCTCACGCCTCATCGTCCGTGTTGGACCCGGTTCTGTCGACAGCAGATTACGCGCACCGATTGCGCGAGAACGAATGTGCCACGAGGAGATTAGCAGGGCCGCAATAGTGGGGGGTGGGGGGGGGGGGAGGGGGGTGATGAATTCCTCGCGAGGAGGCCTTATCGTGCAATTACACGTTGACACGTTTCACCGTTTTTCAGTCGGTTAATCCGAAGCGCCCCCCCCCCCTTCCTTATTGCAGAAGCATCCCAGATTCTGGGCCACTCGAGCCACGAAGTGAGTCTGTCGCTCTCTTCTGCAGTGCGCATGTGCGTGTACCCGTTTGCACCTAATGACACATCTGTAAAGTTAATGTACGTTTAGGATATGTATAAGTAGGCCTATGCATGCATTTGTTCTTAATACATTTAAACACGTCAGAGCAGTGCACTGGAGTGGGACGCTCATCCTAGGCCTATGCGTGTTGCATTAGCTCAGTTGTATAGGGAAATGCGCAATTGCACAATGTCTATTTATCAAAAGCGCCATAACAAGCCCTCAGATATTCCTGTGATAGTTATTTATTCATCTCCGATGGTCGATCGCCTTTTTTTTTAGAAAGACCATTGTCTCGCGTTGATAGGGTTGCGCGCATACCCCGAAACGCGCATGCGCGAGCCGCAACGGTTCTCAATTAATTAAGAACCTTTTCATGACAATCAATTAGGGAGTAACCTCCCGGATGTCCCGCGGGACCTGTAATCATCACGCGCCGTCTGCTCGAGCCGCGGCCACCGGAGACCCTTGCTCACAGGTTGCCCGCGGAAGATGCACGCGAGGCTTCTCCCGTGGGACCCATCACGAAAGCAGTATTTTGTGCCTAAGAAGTATAAATTACGCGATTTATTCGACCGTTCCGGATTTGTTGCGCACGGTTTCTAGCCTGAACAACACCCTCCCACCCCCTTCTGAGGGATGTGTTTCCTCCAGTTTATTAAATGTTATTGATCATCTGAGCGCGGCGTCTCATTAAAGCGCCGCGCATGTGTTTGACTGCGGAGGTGAAAGTGGTAATTGTGCTATGAAGGAGAGCTTGATTGAAACATCCGCCGGAGTTCAAAGGTGCGGCGGAAATCAGCGAATCGTCTCCAACGTAAAATTACCTAATATGGGCTTTCCTTCTGGTTTACTTTCAGCGTCTGTGGCAACGTACTGATTTCTGATTCTGATCACAAGGATCACAAAGTGAAATGAAAAAAAAAGTGAAAACTACCTTCACAATGAGTTGAGGAGTGACATATAACTTTATACTCAAATGATCCATTATTTTGACTGAAATAATATGAAGAAGGAGAAGAATTTCAGGAGAACTTGCACTGTTGCATCATCACACCATCATTTGAACTTAGTAGGCCTATACTGTGAGTCATAAAACACACAACTCCCTTGCTACCTTTCACTAGCTCTATGACGCGGGTTACGGACGAGCTACAGTGTCCTCATTTGCTCTCGCAGAATAATTAAAAAGGTGTCGAATGATCGTTCATTAGGATTTATGGGGACATCACACAGAGCAGACATCACATCCACAGAAGGAACAGTTCTGTCAAATGTGTGCATGCATCTGTGTGTGTGTGTGTGTGTGTGTGTGTGTGTGTGTGTGTGTGTTTGTGTGCGTGTCCGTATGGTTGTGTACGTGCAAGTAGGTGTGTGTGTGCATGTGTGTGTGCGTGTGCATGTGTGTTTGTGTGCGTGTATGTTTGTGTGCGTGTGTGTTTGTGTGCGTGTATGCGTGTGTGTGTGTGTGTGTGTGTGCATGTGTGTGTGTGTGTGTTTTGGCTTAAACAGTATGCTAATCTGCGGTGTGGAAGTGGATTTTCTGTATAGAGGAGTGTGACAGACACATGCTTGTTAGCGATAGCCTGGCTAAAGATTCCTACACACACACCCCCACCTCCCTGATCCACTTACAGAGTCCTGCACACTGACTTACACTGACTGTGTTTCTCTCTCTCTCAGTGTGTGTGTGTGTGTGTGTGTGTCTGTGTGTGTGTCTGTGTTTGTTGTCATTTGTGTAGTTCTTTGCATGTACGTTTATTTATATTTCTTGCTATGGGATACTTTTTGTATCCCATAGTGTGATTTTTGTCTGTTTCGTTGAGTGTTTTATGAGAATGGTTGTTGATTCGTTGAGTGTGTGTGTGTGTGTGTGTGTGTGTGTGTGTGTGTGTGTGTGTGTGTGTGTGTGTGTGTGTGTGTGTGTGTGTGTGTGTGTGTGTGTGTCGGTGCGTGCATGTGTGCGTGTCGTGGTGGTGACCAGATTAAACACAGAGAAGGGGTTGAGTCTGAGGATATTTCAAGAACATTATTGCCTCAGAATCTGAACACACACACACACACACACACACACACACACACACACACACACACACACACACACACACACACACACACACACCCTCCCACACACATGAAGCATTTACATACTTAGCTAGGATATAGAATAGAATGTCTCACTTTCATCCTGTACACAAACTCAACCACTGCTCCATAGTCTGAGAAAGGATATGCAAATAAAAGCTTTATTTCAAATATTTATATGAAAAAAATGGGAACAACTGTCAACTGTAAATTAATTTAGCATTTTCATTAAAAACTTGAAGCTGAATTGTATATTTCTTTCCCCCATGCAGTGCCCATCCTACTTAAAGGGCTCCTATTACACCACCAGGTGTGAGGTGGATTGGTCATTACAAGCCATTTGAAAACCCTTTCCACTTGTGACAAAACAAGGAGGACTGTCCTGATGTAGTATGTATGGTATGAAGGCACCGCTTGGACAATTTCAATGGGTAAATGTGTCAGATAAATACAAATACATAAATTTATATGTTGCGTTTTAATGCACCTTCAGGCTACGGCTGAAGTCTGGCAACACTTTTGCTACAAGTTAAAACATTATCCATATTTGGGTTGGTATTCATTCAAGGACAGTCAGTATCTTTGCGTTTTCCTTTGAAGGAGCTTGTCGCAGTTTGACCCAAACACAAATATATACGATCTAAAGTATCAAGCGCCATTTAGTTACAGTATATGGTGGCGTTGGAAGAAGCCACGAGCGAGGCAGTGGAGTAATCACCTGGAGACGGGGCCAGTTCTCAACACTTTTAATACGTCCCAACACCGACGGGTCCCCGGAGCCCAAGTACCCCTCACTGTGTGTGTGTGTGTGCTGGCGTGTGTGTGTGTAGCCTACGCACGCATGTGTTCAGTCGAGGGCGACGGTTTGAACACTGGGTTGTTGTTTTTTTTAATGCATTTCTTCTTTCTTTCTTTATATATATAATTTTTTGGTTTATTTTTTTTTTGTCGTTCCTCCAAATTGTCTAAGCGAGCGTTGCTAAGGTGCTTTAGCTATGGGATTAGCTGGAGGCTGGCGTGGCGCTGGCTTCCAGGACATTCCGTGGCACTGGCAGAGAGGAGAAAAGAGAGAGAGAAGGGAAGGGAGAGAGAGTACGAAAGAAAACATGAAAGAAAGAAAGTGGAAAGAAGGATAAGAAAAGTTAAATAAAAGAATAGAGTGTTATCAAATTCATTCAAAAATTAGCTTGACTGAAAATCCCCCCCCCAAAATATTTGTGTGTAAACTAATACATGGAACAATTTGAATGGATGGAAAATTTAGAATGATAAATATGAACGAAATAGGTGAAAATATTTCAACATTTTAAATATAAAATGTTTAACATTCTGCTAAATAAAAAATGACTTTGCACAATGTTTGCACATTTTGCCACAAGGGAGGACATTTTCATACCTCTCCATCTATTTGTGACATCACAAATAAGTCTTTATAGTGCAATTGTTTGGGGATCACATTGGTATTCAATGTAAATTATATATAGTAGTTAAATATAGCATAGCAGTAAGATAACAGTAAAATATAGCATAGCAGTAAAATATAGCATAACAGTGAACAATAGCATGGCAGTAAAATATAGCATAACAGTGAACAATAGCATAGAAGTAAAATATAGCAGTAAAATATAGCATAACAGTGAACAATAGCATAGCAGTAAAATATAGCATAACAGTGAACAATAGCATAGCAGTAAAATATAGCAGTAAAATATAGCATAACAGTGAACAATAGCATAGCAGTAAAATATAGCAGTAAAATATAGCATAACAGTAAAAAAGCAGTCAAATAAAGCATTATAGTAGAATATAGCATAGCACTAAAACATAGCATAACAACAAAGTACAGCATAGAACTAAAATACAGCCTAAAAGTAAAATATAGCATCACAGTAAAATATAGCACATCATAAAGAGAAAGAGGGTTATACGTTGAGAGAATGAATGGGAGGAGAGGAACATGAAGACTGTTGGGTTTCAATTGAATGACATTATGTTCTCCCTCCCTCTCTCTTCTCTCTCCATCTATCTCTCCCTCTCTCTCTTTCCCTCCCTCTCCCTTGCTCTATTCCTCTTTTTCTCTCTCTCTCTTGCTCTCTCTCGCTCTCCCTCTCCCTCTCTTCCCTCTCCATCCCACTGTCTTCTCCCTCTCCATCCCTCCTTCTCAATCCCTTCTGCTCTCTCTCTCTCTCTCCGTCCCCATCTCCCTCTGCCCCCTCAAGCTCTCCCCTCTCTCCCTCCCTCTATCTCTCTCTCCCTCTACATCTCTTACAGACAGTTGCATCAGTCTTAATAACCCAGGGCAACATCAGCCATTTTAATCAACCACAACAAAATAAACATATATTTATCTAAGTGGCGAGTGTTGTATATTTAGACTGTGAAATCATTGACTTGCAGCTGACAAGTCGTGTGGATCTCGGTATCAATACTTATTTTTATTTTATATTATATTAACACAAAAAACAAGATGCACAGAACCACTGACACCAGCAGATATGTGGCATGTCTCCTCAGCATGTCAATGTGCTTTGAATTTGTTCTCAAAATGTTCTCAGTTCTCATGTTTTCAGAATGTTCTCAATGTATGTTTTCATCATGTTCTCAATATGTTTACAATATGGTCTCTGTTTTTAATATAGTCTCAATGTGTTTTCAATATGTTGGGAAGGTTAATATTTGTGTGTTTATCTGCGTAGCTGTACACATGTGTGTGTGTGTGTGTGTGTGTGTGTGTGTGTGTGTGTGTGTGTGTGTGTGTGTGTGTGTGTGTGTGTGTGTGTGTGTGTGTGTGTGATTGTTGCGGCTTCTCTCCGGTCAAGGGCCGGGTTCTATGGGGTAAGTGTGTGTGGTTTGTCAGGTCTCTAGTTACTAGACCCTGTCCCCACAAACCACCATCGGCTGAATGAAACCTGAACCGTGTGTGTTTACACACAGTTCACACACTGAACCGCCCCGGGAAAGCGACAGATTTCTCTCTCTCTCTCCACATAACTCCCTTAAGCTCTTTCAGTATATGTGCTTGCATCTTTGCTTTGATGTGTGTGTGTGTGTGTGTGTGTTTGCTGGACTCTTGACTTCAAATCTCGGTTGCTTGGTCACTGTTAAGTCTGGCTGAAAAACTCCATCTCTCTCCGTCTCTCCTTGCCTTCCCTGCCTCTCTCTCTTCCAGACGTTTTCCTATCGCTGTGGGGACCAGGACAGAGAGTTTAGTGTGGGTCTGGGCCCTCAAAGTACCAGCATGTCAACATCACATCCAATCGTCCATACAGTATCGATCGTTATTTACAATGCAACTGTCCCATTCCCGTTCTACACATCCCGGACCAATACACCAATGGCCTATCCAATAGGTGAAACTACTTATGTTCTCATCTTGTTTGTGAATAACATCTGGTGTGTGGTTAGATGCCTGACGTATTTGATCGTTTTCAATCTATATATAGCAGGTATATATAGTGCTATATTTAGCAGGTAGAATTATCCTTGACTAATGACGCGTGAATTTCCACCGTTCTTCAATCTGGGTTTCAAAGTCGGCCACCAGTCTATGAACTCAAAACCATTTCAAACAATTGGAGCAAAACTCAAAATGTCTCCCATTTCTCTTCTCCTCTCTCACTCCATGCGTTTAGGGTTGGGGTTAAGGTTACGTCAACTCCATTGTGGGACAAGTAATGCAATCTAGCATGGCGTGCCCAACTGTGTGTGTGTGTGTGTGTGTGTGTGTGTGTGTGTGTGTGTGTATGTGTATGTGTATGTGTGTGTGTGTGTGTGTGTGTGTGTGTGTGTGTGTGTTGTGTGTGTGTGTGTGTTGTGTCAACAGGGTTTCTATTTCATTCCACTTATCCTCCTCTAGAAATAATCATATGATCACATGGGTGCCTGCACAAACACACAAACACACACACACCAACACACATGCATGCACACATGGGCATGCAAACACACACACACACACACACACACACACACACACACACACACACACACACACACACACACACACACACACACACACACACACACACACAGACTACCCTTTTCATCCTTTTGAACAGGACGAAATCACACAGTCTTCTCTATTGCATGCACACAAAAAAATGCAACTATGGACACAATTCTGGAAACTTGAAGCTCATTTATCGACAAGAAGACTCCAAACTGCAAAACTCAAAGCACAATTCCATCGATTTTTACTCATAGAATCAGGGCCGACGGACTGCGGGTGTAAGGGGGACAGGCTTGGGAGGGGGGCAAGGCAGATGGGGGCCCATGGGAAATGTGAGAAAAATAAATCGTTATTTTTTTTTTGATCGTTGTTCAAATACTTTAATAACATAACTTAATGTCATGATGAATATTGATCTGAATGCAAGCTTAAAGTATTAGTTTAATAAATTGGTATATTATTGTTAAGTAAAGACTGCTGTGACTGCTCTGTTAACACCCCTTTCAAAAAGTGCAAAATGGTTCAGTCCACACAGCTGATTTCACCGCGAATCGCACCTTGTTTACGGTGAGACTTTATCTGGATGGAGATGCGAAAATATGTCACAGCCGCAGTTAAATAAATTTAAGTCTGGCTCTCAAAAGAGAACGGTGAAGAAAGACAGGGAGAGAAGACAAAATTGAGGAAGTCAGGTTCTGACCATCTTATCTTCTAAGAAAGGTGAGCGCAAACGTTTAAACACACAAGATGAAACCCCATTCTTAACTACCTCCATTATCATTACTAAAACGAACAGAGACAACCCAAATCAAGAGCAGACAATAGGCTACACTTTCACATGATGAGGCCTTGGTTATTAAGGTAAAGGATAAATAAAGTGTAGGTAGGCTAATATTGCAACAGCAGGCTACTGATTTGAAGTAAGCTTATATAAAATTAATACTAAGCTGTTATTAGGCTACATGATAAATAATAACCTATGGCATATAGGCTAGTTAGCCGCAGACGTCATTGCATTACAAAATGGCTCTATCATCCTAGCTGCCTGCTAGTAAAACTTAATTTTCAGGACTAATTTCCATCAGGACTTCTTGTATATAGGCCCCAGAATTTGGTGCTACGCCCCTGCATAGAATAATTGCACAATATATTTCACCTGGAAAGGTGTATTAATATAGTGTGGATTTTTAATGTGGAATTTTTTGGGGGGATGTGGGAATTGGGATGTAGGAAATCTTGTTATTGCCAATGAACACATGAGACAAAACCGTTAAACCATGGAACCTTCTTTTCCACATAGTGCTGTTGATAGAGTTTACATAACAACCATTTGTCCAACATGGAGGACAGTCAACTGATTGACGATTCAGAAGACCGGGGGAACTTATGCTGTGCATTATCATTAGTTTGTAAAACAGAATGTTGGTGGTATAGTGGTGAGCATAGCTGCTTCCCAAGCAGTGGACAGGGGTGCGATTCACGGCCAATGCATTGATACATTTAAACAAATGCCAGGACGATTCAGGACTTGGAACGTTTGATATTGGGATGTTTCAGTGGTAATGGACAACCCAGACTTTGTTCATGAAAACGGAAAGTCGTGGTACATTGGCTCTTCTGAAACCTCTGTGAACTAATGCTGTGAGGTATAATTTATATCAATTTAGAATAGTGATATAATTAGATATAATTTAATTATACAGTGTTGGTGGTATAGTGATGAGCATAGCTGCTTCCCAAGAAGTTGACCCGGGGTTCGATTCCCGGCCAATGCATTGAATTCCCAGCATGATTCGATAAACGATTGATAATGGGATACTTTTGTGGTCAAGGACAACCCAGAATGAAAACGGAAAGTAATGGTGCATTTACTCTTCTGACACCTCTGTGAACTGATCATTTATATATCTTTGACTAAGAGCGTTGGTGGTGAAAGTGGTGAGCATAGCTGCCTCCCAAGCAGTTGACCTGTGTTTGATTCCCAGCCAATGCATTGAACTGCATTTACGAATCTCAGGACTTGCACGATTGACGGTGGCATGTTGGCTATCATTTATATTTTTTTTATCAATAGCGTTGGTGGTATAGTGGTGAGCATAGCTGCTTCCCAAGCAGTTGACCTAGGTTTCATTCCCGGCCAATGCCTTGATTTCTTTCTTTCCTATGTGATTCAGGACATAAACGATTGATAATGGGATACTTTTGTGGTCAAGGACAACCCAGACTTTGTTCATGAAGACGGTAAGTCGTGGTGCAGTGTTACTTCTGACACCTCTGTGAACTAATGCTGTGAGGCATAATTTATAAAAATTTAACAAACAGCATTGGTGGTATAGTGGTGAGCATAGCTGCTTCCCAAGCAGTTGACCCGGGTTTGATTCCCGGTCAATGCATTGATCTTCTTTAAGAGATCTCAGGACTTGGACGATTGACACTGGACTGTTATAGTGGTAAGGGACAATCCAAACTTTATTCTTGAAAAGAAATGTTGTGGTGGTTTCGCTCATTGGAAAACTCTCTCTCAGCTGAAACCTCTATGCTGTAAGTTATCATTTATGTTTTTCTTTAATACAGCGTTGGTGGTATAGTGGTGAGCATAGCTGTTTCCCAAGCAGTTGACCCGGGTTCCATTCCCGGCCAATGCATTGATCATCTTGAACAAATCCAACGACTTGGATGATGGACACTGGACTGTTATAGAGGTAAGGGACAATCCAAACTTTTTCATAAAAAGAAAAGTTGTGGTAGTTTTGGTCAGCTGAAACCTCTCGCTGTTGAAACCTCTATGCTGTATGGTGTCATTTATATTAATCTGTTTAACAGCGTTGGTGGAATAGTGGTGAGCATTGCTGCTTCCCGAGCAATTGACCTGGGTACGATTCCCGGCCAATGCATTGATCTTCTTTAGCAAATCTCAGGACTTGAACGATGGACACTGGACTGTTATAGTGGTAAGGGACAATCCAAACTTTGTTCTTGAAAAGAAATGTTGTGGTGGTTTTGCTCATCAAAACCTCTCTCTCAGCTGAAACCTCTATGCTGTAAGGTATCATTTATATTATTCTGATACACAGCGTTGGTGGTATAGTGGTGAGCATAGCTGCTTCCCAAGCAATTGACCCGGGTTCGATTCCCGGCCAATGCATTGATCTTCTTTAAAGAATCTCAGGACTTGGATGATGGACACTGGACTGTTATAGTGGTGAGGGACAATCCAAACTTTGTTCATGAAAAGAAAAGTTGTGGTAGTTTCGGTCAGCTGAAACCTCTCTCTCAGCTGAAACCTCTATGCTGTAAGGTATCATTTATATTTTTCTATTATACAGCGTTGGTGGTATAGTGGTGAGCATAGCTGCTTCCCAAGCAGTTGACCCGGGTTCGATTCCCGGCCAATGCATTGATGTTCTTTAACAAATCTCAGGACTTGGTCGATGGACACTGGACTGTTATAGTGGTAAGGGACAATCCAAACTTTGGTCATGAAAAGAAAAGATGTGGAAGTTTCGGTCAGCTGAAACCTCTCTCTCAGCTGAAACCTCTATGCTGTAAGGTATCATTTATATTATTCTGAAACACAGCGTTGGTGGTATAGTGGAGAGCATAGCTCCTCCTAAGTAGTTGACCCTGGTTCGATTCCCGGCTAATGCATTGATCTTCTTTAAAGAATCTCAGGACTTGGACGATGGACACTGGACTGTTATAGTGGTAAGGGACAATCCAAACTTTGTTCATGAAAAGAAAAGATGTGGAAGTTTCGGTCAGCTGAAACGTCTATGCTGTAAGGTATCATTTATATTATTCTGATACACAGCGTTGGTGGAATAGTGGTGAGCATAGCTGCTTCCCAAGCAGTTGACCCGGGTTCGATTCCCGGCCAATGCATTGATCTTCTTTAAAGAATCTCAGGACTTGGACGATGGAAGCTGGACTGTTATAGTGGTAAGGGACAATCCAAACTTTGTTCATGAAAAGAAAAGATGTGGAAGTTTCGGTCAGCTGAAACCTCTCTCTCAGCTGAAACCTCTATGCTGTAAGGTATCATTTATATTTTTCTATTATACAGCGTTGGTGGTATAGTGGTGAGCATAGCTGCTTCCCAAGCAGTTGACCCGGGTTCGATTCCCGGCCAATGCATTGATGTTCTTTAACAAATCTCAGGACTTGGTCGATGGACACTGGACTGTTATAGTGGTAAGGGACAATCCAAACTTTGGTCATGAAAAGAAAAGATGTGGAAGTTTCGGTCAGCTGAAACCTCTCTCTCAGCTGAAACCTCTATGCTGTAAGGTATCATTTATATTATTCTGAAACACAGCGTTGGTGGTATAGTGGAGAGCATAGCTCCTCCTAAGTAGTTGACCCTGGTTCGATTCCCGGCTAATGCATTGATCTTCTTTAAAGAATCTCAGGACTTGGACGATGGACACTGGACTGTTATAGTGGTAAGGGACAATCCAAACTTTGTTCATGAAAAGAAAAGATGTGGAAGTTTCGGTCAGCTGAAACGTCTATGCTGTAAGGTATCATTTATATTATTCTGATACACAGCGTTGGTGGAATAGTGGTGAGCATAGCTGCTTCCCAAGCAGTTGACCCGGGTTCGATTCCCGGCCAATGCATTGATCTTCTTTAAAGAATCTCAGGACTTGGACGATGGAAGCTGGACTGTTATAGTGGTAAGGGACAATCCAAACTTTGTTCATGAAAAGAAAAGATGTGGAAGTTTCGGTCAGCTGAAACCTCTCTCTCAGCTGAAACCTCTATGCTGTAAGGTATCATTTAGATTTTTCTGTTAAACAGCGTTGGTGATATAGTGGTGAGCATAGCTGCTTCCCAAGCAGTTGACCCGGGTTCGATTCCCGGCCAATGCATTGATCTTCTTTAACAAATCTCAGGACTTGGACGATGGACACTGGACTGTTATAGTGGTAAGGGACAATCCAAACTTTGTTCATGAAAAGAAAAGTTCTGGTAGTTTCGGTCAGCTGAAACCTCTCACTCAGCTGAAACCTCTATGCTGTAAGGTATCATTTATATTAATCTGTTATACAGCGTTGGTGGTATAGTGGTGAGCATAGCTGCTTCCCAAGCAGTTGACCTGGGTTCGATTCCCGGCCAATGCATTGATCTTCTTTAACAAATCTCAGGACTTGGACGATGGACACTGGACTGTTATAGTGGTAAGGGACAATCCAAACTTTGTTCATGAAAAGAAAAGTTGTGGTAGTTTCGGTCAGCTGAAACCTCTCTCTCAGCTGAAACCTCTATGCTGTAAGGTATCATTTATATTTTTATATTAAACAGCGTTGGTGGTATAGTGGTGAGCATAGCTGCTTCCCAAGCAGTTGACCCGGGTTCGATTCCCGGCCAATGCATTGATGTCCTTTAACAAATCTCAGGACTTGGACAATGGACACTGGACTGTTATAGTGGTAAGGGACAATCCAAACTTTGGTCATGAAAAGAAAAGATGTGGAAGTTTCGGTCAGCTGAAACCTCTATGCTGTAAGGTATCATTTATATTATTCTGAAACACAGTGTTGGTGGTATAGTGGTGAGCATAGCTGCTTCCCAAGTAGTTGACCCGGGTTCGATTCCCGGCCAATGCATTGATCTTCATTAAAGAATCTCAGGACATGGACACTGGACTGTTATAGTGGTAAGGGACGTTCCAAACTTTGTTCATGAAAAGAAAAGATGTGGAAGTTTCGGTCAGCTGAAACCTCTCTCTCAGCTGAAACGTCTATGCTGTAAGGTATCATTTATATTATTCTGAAACACAGCGTTGGTGGTATACTGGTGAGCATAGCTGCTTCCCAAGCAGTTGACCCGGGTTCGATTCCCGGCCAATGCATTGATCTTCTTTAAAGAATCTCAGGACTTGGATGATGGACACTGGACTGTTATAGTGGTAAGGGACAATCCAAACTTTGTTCATGAAAAGAAAAGATGTGGAAGTTTCGGTCAGCTGAAACCTCTCTCTCAGCTGAAACCTCTATGCTGTAAGGTATCATTTAGATTTTTCTGTTAAACAGCGTTGGTGGTATAGTGGTGAGCATAGCTGCTTCCCAAGCAGTTGACCCGGGTTTGATTCCCGGCCAATGCATTGATGTTCTTTAACAAATCTCAGGACTTGGACGATGGACACTGGACTGTTATAGTGGTAAGGGACAATCCAAACTTTGGTCAAGAAAAGATGTGGAAGTTTCTGTCAGCTGAAACCTCTCTCTCAGCTGAAACCTCTATGCTGTAAGGTATCATTTATATTATTCTGATACACTTCGTTGGTGGTATAGTGGTGAGCATAGCTGCTTCCCAAGCAGTTGACCCGGGTTCGATTCCCAGCCAATGCATTGATCTTCTTTAAAGAATCTCAGGACTTGGACGATGGACACTGGACTGTTATAGTGGTAAGGGACAATCCAAACTTTGTTCATGAAAAGAAAAGTTGTGGTAGTTTCGGTCAGCTGAAACCTCTCTCTCAGCTGAAACCTCTATGCTGTAAGGTATCATTTAGATTTTTTTGTTATACAGCGTTGGTGGTATAGTGGTGAGCATAGCTGCTTCCCAAGCAGTTGACCCGGGTTCGATTCCCGGCCAATGCATTTATCTTCTTTAAAGAATCTCAGGACTTGGACGATGGACACTGGACTGTTATAGTGGTAAGGGACAATCCAAACTTTGTTCATGAAAAGAAAAGATGTGGAAGTTTCGGTCAGCTGATGCCTCTCTCTCAGCTGAATCCTCTATGGTGTAAGGTATCATTTATATTATTCTGATACACAGCGTTGGTGGTATAGTGGTGAGCATAGCTACTTCCCAAGCAGTTGACCCGGGTTCGATTCCCGGCCAATGCATTGATCTTCTTTAAAGAATCTCAGGACTTGGATGATGGACACTGGACTGTTATAGTGGTGAGGGACAATCCAAACTTTGTTCATGAAAAGAAAAGATGTGGAAGTTTCGGTCAGCTGAAGCCTCTCTCTCAGCTGAGACCTCTATGCTGTAAGGTATCATTTAGATTTTTCTGTTAAACAGCGTTGGTGGTATAGTGGTGAGCATAGCTGCTTCCCAAGCAGTTGACCCGGGTTCGATTCCTGGCCAATGCATTGATCTTCTTTAACAAATCTCAGGACTTGGACGATGGACACTGGACTGTTATAGTGGTAAGGGACAATCCAAACTTTGTTCATGAAAAGAAAAGTTGTGGTAGTTTCGGTCAGCTGAAACCTCTATGCTGTAAGGTATCATTTATATTAATCTGTTATACAGCGTTGGTGGTATAGTGGTGAGCATAGCTGCTTCCCAAGCAGTTCACCCGGGTTCGATTCCCGGCCAATGCATTGTTGTTCTTTAACAAATCTCAGGACTTGGACGATGGACACTGGACTGTTATAGTGGTAAGGGACAATCCAAACTTTGTTCATGAAAAGAAAAGTTGTGGTAGTTTCGGTCAGCTGAAACCTCTCTCTCAGCTGAAACCTCTATGCTGTAAGGTATCATTTATATTTTTCTATTATACAGCGTTGGTGGTGTAGTGGTGAGCATAGCTGCTTCCCAAGCAGTTGACCCGGGTTCGATTCCCGGCCAATGCATTGATGTTCTTTAACAAATCTCAGGACTTGGTCGATGGACACTGGACTGTTATAGTGGTAAGGGACAATCCAAACTTTGGTCATGAAAAGATGTGGAAGTTTCGGTCAGCTGAAACCTCTCTCTCAGCTGAAACCTCTATGCTGTAAGGTATCATTTATATTATTCTGAAACACAGCGTTGGTGGTATAGTGGAGAGCATAGCTCCTCCTAAGTAGTTGACCCTGGTTCGATTCCCGGCTAATGCATTGATCTTCTTTAAAGAATCTCAGGACTTGGACGATGGACACTGGACTGTTATAGTGGTAAGGGACAATCCAAACTTTGTTCATGAAAAGAAAGGATGTGGAAGTTTCGGTCAGCTGAAACGTCTATGCTGTAAGGTATCATTTATATTATTCTGATACACAGCGTTGGTGGAATAGTGGTGAGCATAGCTGCTTCCCAAGCAGTTGACCCGGGTTCGATTCCCGGCCAATGCATTGATCTTCTTTAAAGAATCTCAGGACTTGGACGATGGAAGCTGGACTGTTATAGTGGTAAGGGACAATCCAAACTTTGTTCATGAAAAGAAAAGATGTGGAAGTTTCGGTCAGCTGAAACCTCTCTCTCAGCTGAAACCTCTATGCTGTAAGGTATCATTTTGATTTTTCTGTTAAACAGCGTTGGTGGTATAGTGGTGAGCATAGCTGCTTCCCAAGCAGTTGACCCGGGTTCGATTCCCGGCCAATGCATTGATCTTCTTTAACAAATCTCAGGACTTGGACGATGGACACTGGACTGTTATAGTGGTAAGGGACAATCCAAACTTTGTTCATGAAAAGAAAAGTTGTGGTAGTTTCGGTCAGCTGAAACCTCTCTCTCAGCTGAAACCTCTATGCTGTAAGGTATCATTTATATTTTTATATTAAACAGCGTTGGTGGTATAGTGGTGAGCATAGCTGCTTCCCAAGCAGTTGACCCGGGTTCGATTCCCGGCCAATGCATTGATGTCCGTTAACAAATCTCAGGACTTGGACAATGGACACTGGACTGTTATAGTGGTAAGGGACAATCCAAACTTTGGTCATGAAAAGAAAAGATGTGGAAGTTTCGGTCAGCTGAAACCTCTATGCTGTAAGGTATCATTTATATTATTCTGAAACACAGTGTTGGTGGTATAGTGGTGAGCATAGCTGCTTCCCAAGTAGTTGACCCGGGTTCGATTCCCGGCCAATGCATTGATCTTCATTAAAGAATCTCAGGACATGGACACTGGACTGTTATAGTGGTAAGGGACGATCCAAACTTTGTTCATGAAAAGAAAAGATGTGGAAGTTTCGGTCAGCTGAAACCTCTCTCTCAGCTGAAACGTCTATGCTGTAAGGTATCATTTATATTATTCTGAAACACAGCGTTGGTGGTATACTGGTGAGCATAGCTGCTTCCCAAGCAGTTGACCCGGGTTCGATTCCCGGCCAATGCATTGATCTTCTTTAAAGAATCTCAGGACTTGGATGATGGACACTGGACTGTTATAGTGGTAAGGGACAATCCAAACTTTGTTCATGAAAAGAAAAGATGTGGAAGTTTCGGTCAGCTGAAACCTCTCTCTCAGCTGAAACCTCTATGCTGTAAGGTATCATTTAGATTTTTCTGTTAAACAGCGTTGGAGGTATAGTGGTGAGCATAGCTGCTTCCCAAGCAGTTGACCCGGGTTCGATTCCCGGCCAATGCATTGATGTTCTTTAACAAATCTCAGGACTTGGACGATGGACACTGGACTGTTATAGTGGTAAGGGACAATCCAAACTTTGGTCAAGAAAAGATGTGGAAGTTTCTGTCAGCTGAAACCTCTCTCTCAGCTGAAACCTCTATGCTGTAAGGTATCATTTATATTATTCTGATACACTTCGTTGGTGGTATAGTGGTGAGCATAGCTGCTTCCCAAGCAGTTGACCCGGGTTCGATTCCCGGCCAATGCATTGATCTTCTTTAAAGAATCTCAGGACTTGGACGATGGACACTGGACTGTTATAGTGGTAAGGGACAATCCAAACTTTGTTCATGAAAAGAAAAGTTGTGGTAGTTTCGGTCAGCTGAAACCTCTCTCTCAGCTGAAACCTCTATGCTGTAAGGTATCATTTAGATTTTTTTGTTATACAGCGTTGGTGGTATAGTGGTGAGCATAGCTGCTTCCCAAGCAGTTGACCCGGGTTCGATTCCCGGCCAATGCATTTATCTTCTTTAAAGAATCTCAGGACTTGGACGATGGACACTGGACTGTTATAGTGGTAAGGGACAATCCAAACTTTGTTCATGAAAAGAAAAGTTGTGGTAGTTTCGGTCAGCTGAAACCTCTATGCTGTAAGGTATCATTTATATTAATCTGTTAAACAGCGTTGGTGGTATAGTGGTGAGCATAGCTGCTTCCCAAGCAGTTCGCCCGGGTTCGATTCCCGGCCAATGCATTGTTTCTTCTTTAACAAATCTCAGGACTTGGACGATGGACACTGGACTGTTATAGTGGTAAGGGACAATCCAAACTTTGTTCATGAAAAGAAAAGTTGTGGTAGTTTCGGTCAGCTGAAACCTCTCTCTCAGCTGAAACCTCTATGCTGTAAGGTATCATTTATATTTTTCTATTAAACAGTGTTGGTGGTATAGTGGTGAGCATAGCTGCTCCACAAGCAGTTGACCCGGGTTCGATTCCCGGCCAATGCATTGATGTTATTTAACAAATCTCAGGACTTGGTCGATGGACACTGGACTGTTATAGTGGTAAGGGACAATCCAAACTTTGGTCATGAAAAGAAAAGATGTGGAAGTTTCGGTCAGCTGAAACCTCTCTCTCAGCTGAAACCTCTATGCTGTAAGGTATCATTTATATTATTCTGAAACACAGCGTTGGTGGTATAGTGGAGAGCATAGCTCCTCCTAAGTAGTTGACCCTGGTTCGATTCCCGGCTAATGCATTGATCTTCTTTAAAGAATCTCAGGACTTGGACGATGGACACTGGACTGTTATAGTGGTAAGGGACAATCCAAACTTTGTTCATGAAAAGAAAAGATGTGGAAGTTTCGGTCAGCTGAAACGTCTATGCTGTAAGGTATCATTTATATTATTCTGATACACAGCGTTGGTGGAATAGTGGTGATCATAGCTGCTTCCCAAGCAGTTGACCCGGGTTCGATTCCCGGCCATTGCATTGATCTTCTTTAAAGAATCTCAGGACTTGGACGATGGAAGCTGGACTGTTATAGTGGTAAGGGACAATCCAAACTTTGTTCATGAAAAGAAAAGATGTGGAAGTTTCGGTCAGCTGAAACCTCTCTCTCAGCTGAAACCTCTATGCTGTAAGGTATCATTTAGATTTTTCTGTTAAACAGCGTTGGTGGTATAGTGGTGAGCATAGCTGCTTCCCAAGCAGTTGACCCGGGTTCGATTCCCGGCCAATGCATTGATCTTCTTTAACAAATCTCAGGACTTGGACGATGGACACTGGACTGTTATAGTGGTAAGGGACAATCCAAACTTTGTTCATGAAAAGAAAAGTTCTGGTAGTTTCGGTCAGCTGAAACCTCTCACTCAGCTGAAACCTCTATGCTGTAAGGTATCATTTATATTAATCTGTTATACAGCGTTGGTGGTATAGTGGTGAGCATAGCTGCTTCCCAAGCAGTTGACCTGGGTTCGATTCCCGGCCAATGCATTGATCTTCTTTAACAAATCTCAGGACTTGAACGATGGACACTGGACTGTTATAGTGGTAAGGGACAATCCAAACTTTGTTCATGAAAAGAAAAGTTGTGGTAGTTTCGGTCAGCTGAAACCTCTCTCTCAGCTGAAACCTCTATGCTGTAAGGTATCATTTATATTTTTATATTAAACAGCGTTGGTGGTATAGTGGTGAGCATAGCTGCTTCCCAAGCAGTTGACCCGGGTTCGATTCCCGGCCAATGCATTGATGTCCTTTAACAAATCTCAGGACTTGGACAATGGACACTGGACTGTTATAGTGGTAAGGGACAATCCAAACTTTGGTCATGAAAAGAAAAGATGTGGAAGTTTCGGTCAGCTGAAACCTCTCTCTCAGCTGAAACCTCTATGCTGTAAGGTATCATTTATATTATTCCAATACACAGCGTTGGTGGTATTGTGGTGAGCATAGCTGCTTCCCAAGCAGTTGACCCGGGTTCGTTTCCCGGCCAATGCATTGATCTTCTTTAAAGAATCTCAGGACTTGGACGATGGACTGTTATAGTGGTAAGGGACAATCCAAACTTTGTTCATGAAAAGAAAAGTTGTGGTAGTTTCGGTCAGCTGAAACCTCTCTCTCAGCTGAAACGTCTATGCTGTAAGGTATCATTTATATTATTCTGTTAAACAGCGTTGGTGGTATAGTGGTGAGCATAGCTGCTTCCCAAGCAGTTGACCCGGGTTCGATTCCCGGCCAATGCATTGATCTTCTTTAAAGAATCTCAGGACTTGGACGATGGACACTGGACTGTTATAGTGGTAAGGGACAATCCAAACTTTGTTCAAGAAAAGATGTGGATGTTTCGGTCAGCTGAAACCTCTCTCTCAGCTGAAACCTCTATGCTGTAAGGTATCATTTAGAAAAGTTCTGGTAGTTTCGGTCAGCTGAAACCTCTATGCTGTAAGGTATCATTTATATCATTCTGAAACACAGCGTTGGTGGTATAGTGGTGAGCATAGCTGCTTCCCAAGCAGTTGACCCGGGTTCGATTCCCGGCCAATGCATTGATGTTCTTTAACAAATCTCAGGACTTGGACGATGGACACTGGACTGTTATAGTGGTAAGGGACAATCCAAACTTTGTTCATGAAAAGAAAAGTTGTGGTAGTTTCGGTCGGCTGATACCTCTCTCTCAGCTGAAACCTCTATGCTGTAAGGTATCATTTATATTTTCCTACTATACAGCGTTGGTGGTATAGTGGTGAGCATAGCTGCTTCCCAAGCAGTTGACCCGGGTTCGATTCCCGGCCAATGCATTGATGTTCTTTAACAAATCTCAGGACTTGGACGATGGACACTGGACTGTTATAGTGATAAGTGACAATCCAAACTTTGTTCATGAAAAGAAAAGTTGTGGTAGTTTCTGTCAGCTGAAACCTCTATCTCAGCTGAAACCTCTATGCTGTAAGGTATCATTTAGATTTTTCTGTTATACAGAGTTGGTGGTATAGTGGTGAGCATAGCTGCTTCCCGAGCAGTTGACCCGGGTTCGATTCCCGGCCAATGCATTGATCATCTTTAACAAATCTCAGGACTTGGACGATGGACACTGGACTGTTATAGTGGTAAGGGACAATCCAAACTTTGTTCATGAAAAGAAAAGTTGTCGTAGTTTCGGTCAGCTGAAACCTCTATGCTGTAAGGTATCATTTATATTTTTCTGTTATACAGCGTTGGTGGTATAGTGGTGAGCAAAGCTGCTTCCCAAGCAGGTGACCGGGGTTCGATTCCCGGTCAATGCATTGATCTTATTTATCAAATCTCAGGACTTGGACGATGGACACTGGACTGTTATAGTGGTAAGGGACAATCCAAACTTTGTTCCTGAAAAGAAAAGTTGTGGTAGTTTCGGTCAGCTGAAATATCTATCTCAGCTGAAACCTCTATGCTGTAAGGTATCCTTTAGATTTTTCTGTTATTCAGCGTTGGTGGTATAGTGGTGAGCATAGCTGCTTCCCAAGCAGTTGACCCGGGTTCGATTCCCGGCCAATGCATTGATCTTCTTTAACAAATCTCTGGACTTGGACGATGGACACTGGACTGTTATAGTGGTAAGGGACAATCCAAACTTTGTTCATGAAAAGAAAAGTTGTGGTAGTTTCGGTCAGCTGAAACCTCTCTCTCAGATGAAACCTCTATGCTGTAAGGTATCATTTCTTTTAATCCGATACACAGCGTTGGTGGTATAGTGGTGAGCATAGCTGCTTCCCAAGCAGTTGACCCGGGTTCGATTCCCGGCCAATGCATTGATCTTCATTAAAGATTCTCAGGACTTGGACGATGGACACTGGACCGTTATAGTGGTAAGGGACAATCCAAACTTTGTTCATGAAAAGAAAAGATGTGGTAGTTTCGGTCAGCTGAAACCTCTATGCTGTAAGGTATCATTTATATTTTTCTGTTATACAGCGTTGGTGGTATAGTGGTGAGCAAAGCTGCTTCCCAAGCAGGTCAATGCATTGATCTTCTTTATCAAATCTCAGGACTTGGACGATGGACACTGGACTGTTATAGTGGTAAGGGGCAATCCAAACTTTGTTCATGAAAAGTAAAGTTGTGGTAGTTTCAGTCAGCTGAAACCTCTCTCTCAGCTGAAACTTCTATGCTGTAAGGTATCATTTATATTATTCTGTTATACAGCGTTGGTGGTATAGTGGTGAGCATAGCTGCTTCCCAAGCAGTTGACCCGGGTTCGATTCCCGGCCAATGCATTGATGTTCTTTAACAAATCTCAGGACTTGGACGATGGACACTGGACTGTTATAGTGGTAAGGGACAATCCAAACTTTGTTCATGAAAAGAAAAGTTGTGGTAGTTTCGGTCAGCTGAAACCTCTATCTCAGCTGAAACCTCTATGCTGTAAGGTATCCTTTAGATTTTTCTGTTAAACAGCGTTGGTGGTATAGTGGTGAGCATAGGTGCTTCCCAAGCAGTTGACCCGGGTTCGATTCCCGATCAATGCATCGATCTTCTTTAACAAATCTCAGGACTTGGTCGATGGACACTGGACTGTTATAGTGGTAAGGGACAATCCAAACTTTGGTCATGAAAAGAAAAGATGTGGAAGTTTCGGTCAGCTGAAACCTCTCTCTCAGCTGAAACCTCTATGCTGTAAGGTATCATTTATATTGTTCTCTAATACAGAGTTGGTGGTATAGTGGTGAGCATAGCTGCTTCCCAAGTAGTTGACCCGGGTTCGATTCCCGGCCAATGCATTGATCTTCTTTAACAAATCTCAGGACTTGGACGATGCACACTGGACTGTTATAGTGGTAAGGGACAATCCAAACTTTGTTCATGAAAAGAAAAGTTCTTGTAGTTTCGGTCAGCTGAAACCTCTATGCTGTAAGGTATCATTTATATTGTTCTGAAACACAGCGTTGGTGGTATAGTGGTGAGCATAGCTGCTTCCCAAGCAGTTGACCCGGGTTCGAATCCCGGTCAATGCATTGATCTTCTTTAAAGAATCTCAGGACTTGGATGATGGACACTGGACTGTTATAGTGGTAAGGGACAATCCAAACTTTGTTCATGAAAAGAAAGGATGTGGTAGTTTCGGTCAGCTGAAACCTCTATGCTGTAAGGTATCATTTATATTAATCTGTTATACAGCGTTGGTGGTATAGTGGTGAGCATAGCTGCTTCCCAAGCAGTTGACCCGGGTTCGATTCCCGGTCAATGCATTGATGTTCTTTAACAAATCTCAGGACTTGGTCGATGGACACTGGACTGTTATAGTGGTAAGGGACAATCCAAACTTTGGTCATGAAAAGAAAAGATGTGGAAGTTTCGGTCAGCTGAAACCTCTCTCTCAGCTGAAACCTCTATGCTGTAAGGTATCATTTAGATTTTTCTGTTATACAGCGTTGGTGGTATAGTGGTGAGCATAGCTGCTTCCCAAGCAGTTGACCCGGGTTCGATTCCCGGCCAATGCATTTATCTTCTTTAAAGAATCTCAGGACTTGGACGATGGACACTGGACTGTTATAGTGGTAAGGGACAATACAAACTTTGTTCATGAAAAGAAAAGATGTGGAAGTTTCGGTCAGCTGATGCCTCTCTCTCAGCTGAATCCTCTATGCTGTAAGGTATCATTTATATTATTCTGATACACAGCGTTGGTGGTATAGTGGTGAGCATAGCTGCTTCCCAAGCAGTTGACCCGGGTTCGATTCCCGGCCAATGCATTGATCTTCTTTAAAGAATCTCAAGACTTGGACGATGGACACTGGACTGTTATAGTGGTAAGGGACAATCCAAACTTTGTTCATGAAAAGAAAAGTTGTGGTAGTTTCGGTCAGCTGAAACCTCTATGCTGTAAGGTATCATTTATATTTTTCTGTTATACAGCGTTGGTGGTATAGTGGTGAGCAAAGCTGCTTCCCAAGCAGGTCAATGCATTGATCTTCTTTATCAAATCTCAGGACTTGGACGATGGACACTGGACTGTTATAGTGGTAAGGGGCAATCCAAACTTTGTTCATGAAAAGTAAAGTTGTGGTAGTTTCGGTCAGCTGAAACCTCTCTCTCAGCTGAAACCTCTATGCTGTAAGGTATCATTTATATTATTCTGTAATACAGCGTTGGTGGTATAGTGGTGAGCATAGCTGCTTCCCAAGCAGTTGACCCGGGTTCGATTCCCGGCTAATGCATTGATGTTCTTTAACAAATCTCAGGACTTGGACGATGGACACTGGACTGTTATAGTGGTAAGGGACAATCCAAACTTTGTTCCTGAAAAGAAAAGTTGTGGTAGTTTCGGTCAGCTGAAGCCTCTATCTCAGCTGAAACCTCTATGCTGTAAGGTATCCTTTAGATTTTTCTGTTATACAGCGTTGGTGGTATAGTGGTGAGCATAGCTGCTTCCCAAGCAGTTGACCCGGGTTAGATTCCCGGCCAATGCATTGATCTTCATTAAAGATTCTCAGGACTTGGACGATGGACACTGGACTGTTATAGTGGTAAGGGACAATCCAAACTTTGTTCATGAAAAGAAAAGATGTGGAAGTTTCGGTCAGCTGAAACCTCTCTCTCAGCTGAAACGTCTATGCTGTAAGGTATCATTTATATTATTCTGAAACACAGCGTTGGTGGTATAGTGGTGCGCATAGCTGCTTCCCAAGAAGTTGACCCGGGTTCGATTCCCGGCCAATGCATTGATCTTCTTTAAAGAATCTCAGGACTTGGATGATGGACACTGGACTGTTATAGTGGTGAGGGACAATCCAAACTTTGTTCATGAAAAGAAAAGATGTGGAAGTTTCGGTCAGCTGAAACCTCTCTCTCAGCTGAAACCTCTATGCTGTAAGGTATCATTTAGATTTTTCTGTTAAACAGCGTTGGTGGTATAGTGGTGAGCATAGCTGCTTCCCAAGCAGTTGACCCGGGTTCGATTCCCGGCCAATGCATTGATCTTCTTTAACAAATCTCAGGACTTTGACGATGGACACTGGACTGTTATAGTGGTAAGGGCCAATCCAAACTTTGTTCATGAAAAGAAGAGTTGTGGTAGTTTCGGTCAGCTGAAACCTCTATGCTGTAAGGTATCATTTATATTAATCTGTTATACAGCGTTGGTGGTATAGTGGTGAGCATAGCTGCTTCCCAAGCAGTTGACTCGGGTTCGATTCCCGGCCAATGCATTGATGTTCTTTAACAAATCTCAGGACTTGGACGATGGACACTGGACTGTTATAGTGGTAAGGGACAATCCAAACTTTGTTCATGAAAAGTAAAGTTGTGGTAGTTTCGGTCAGCTGAAACCTCTCTCTCAGCTGAAACCTCTATGCTGTAAGGTATCATTTATATTTTTCTATTATACAGGGTTGGTGGTATAGTGGTGAGCATAGCTGCTTCCCAAGCAGTTGACCCGGGTTCGATTCCCGGTCAATGCATTGATGTTCTTTAACAAATCTCAGGACTTGGTCGATGGACACTAGACTGTTATAGTGGTAAGGGACAATCCAAACTTTGGTCATGAAAAGAAAAGATGTGGAAGTTTCGGTCAGCTGAAACCTCTCTCTCAGCTGAAACCTCTATGCTGTAAGGTATCATTTATATTGTTCTCTAATACAGCGTTGGTGGTATAGTGGTGAGCATAGCTGCTTCCCAAGCAGTTGACCCGGGTTCGATTCCCGGCCAATGCATTGATCTTCTTTAACAAATCTCAGGACTTGGACGATGGACACTGGACTGTTATAGTGGTAAGGGACAATCCAAACTTTGTTCATGAAAAGAAAAGTTCTTGTAGTTTCGGTCAGCTGAAACCTCTATGCTGTAAGGTATCATTTAGATTTTTCTGTTATACAGCGTTGGTGGTATAGTGGTGAGCATAGCTGCTTCCCAAGCAGTTGACCCGGGTTCGATTCCCGGCCAATGCATTGATCTTCTTTAAAGAATCTCAGGACTTGGACGATGGACACTGGACTGTTATAGTGGTAAGGGACAATCCAAACTTTGTTCATGAAAAGAAAAGATGTGGAAGTTTCGGTCAGCTGAAACCTCTCTCTCAGCTGAAACGTCTATGCTGTAAGGTATCATTTATATTATTCTGATACACAGCGTTGGTGGAATAGTGGTGAGCATAGCTGCTTCCCAAGCAGTCGACCCGGGTTCGATTCCCGGCCAATGCATTGATCTTCTTTAAAGAATCTCAGGACTTGGACGATGGAAGCTGGACTGTTATAGTGGTAAGGGACAATCCAAACTTTGTTCATGCAAAGAAAAGATTTGGAAGTTTCGGTCAGCTGAAACCTCTCTCTCAGCTGAAACGTCTATGCTGTAAGGTATCATTTATATTAATCTGTTATACAGCGTTGGTGGTATAGTGGTGAGCATAGCTGCTTCCCAAGCAGTTGACCCGGGTTCGATTCCCGGCCAATGCATTGATGTTCTTTAACAAATCTCAGGACTTGGTCGATGGACACTGGACTGTTATAGTGGTAAGGGACAATCCAAACTTTGGTCATGAAAAGAAAAGATGTGGAAGTTTCGGTCAGCTGAAACCTCTATGCTGTAAGGTATCATTTATATTGTTCTCTAATACAGCGTTGGTGGTATAGTGGTGAGCATAGCTGCTTCCCAAGCAGTTGACCCGGGTTCGATTCGCGGCCAATGCATTGATCTTCTTTAACAAATCTCAGGACTTGGACGATGGACACTGGACTGTTATAGTGGTAAGGGACAATCCAAACTTTGTTCATGAAAAGAAAAGTTATTGTAGTTTCGGTCAGCTGAAACCTCTATGCTGTAAGGTATCATTTAGATTTTTCTGTTATACAGCGTTGGTGGTATAGTGGTGAGCATAGCTGCTTCCCAAGCAGTTGACCCGGGTTTGATTCCCGGCCAATGCATTGATCTTCTTTAAAGAATCTCAGGACTTGGACGATGGACACTGGACTGTTATAGTGGTAAGGGACAATCCAAACTTTGTTCATGAAAAGAAAAGATGTGGAAGTTTCGGTCAGCTGAAACATCTCTCTCAGCTGAAACGTCTATGCTGTAAGGTATCATTTATATTAATCTGTTATACAGCGTTGGTGGTATAGTGGTGAGCATAGCTGCTTCCCAAGCAGTTGACCCGGGTTCGATTCCCGGCCAATGCATTGATGTTCTTTAACAAATCTCAGGACTTGGTCGATGGACACTGGACTGTTATAGTGGTAAGGGACAATCCAAACTTTGGTCATGAAAAGAAAAGATGTGGAAGTTTCGGTCAGCTGAAACCTCTCTCTCAGCTCAAACCTCTATGCTGTAAGGTATCATTTATATTCTTCTCTAATACAGCGTTGGTGGTATAGTGGTGAGCATAGCTGCTTCCCAAGCAGTTGACCCGGGTTCGATTCGCGGGCAATGCATTGATCTTCTTTAACAAATCTCAGGACTTGGACGATGGACACTGGACTGTTATAGTGGTAAGGGACAATCCAAACTTTGTTCATGAAAAGAAAAGTTCTTGTAGTTTCGGTCAGCTGAAACCTCTATGCTGTAAGGTATCATTTAGATTTTTCTGTTATACAGCGTTGGTGGTATAGTGGTGAGCATAGCTGCTTCCCAAGCAGTTGACCCGGGTTCGATTCCCGGCCAATGCATTGATCTTCTTTAAAGAATCTCAGGACTTGGACGATGGACACTGGACTGTTATAGTGGTAAGGGACAATCCAAACTTTGTTCATGAAAAGAAAAGATGTGGAAGTTTCGGTCAGCTGAAACCTCTCTCTCAGCTGAAACCTCTATGCTGTAAGGTATCATTTATATTACTCTGATACACAGCGTTGGTGGTATAGTGGTGAGCATAGCTGCTTCCCAAGCAGTTGACCCGGGTTCGATTCCCGGCCAATGCATTGATCTTCTTTAAAGAATCTCAGGACTTGGACGATGGACACTGGACTGTTATAGTGGTAAGGGACAATCCAAACTTTGTTCATGAAAAGAAAAGTTGTCGTAGTTTCGGTCAGCTGAAACCTCTATGCTGTAAGGTATCCTTTAGATTTTTATGTTATACAGCGTTGGTGGTATAGTGGTGAGCATAGCTGCTTCCCAAGCAGTTGACCCGGGTTCGATTCCCGGTCAATGCATTGATCTTCTTTAACAAATCTCTGGAATTGGACGATGGACACTGGACTGTTATAGTGGTAAGGGACAATCCAAACTTTGTTCATGAAAAGAAAAGTTGTGGTAGTTTCGGTCAGCTGAAACCTCTCTCTCAGCTGAAACATCTATGCTGTAAGGTATCATTTATATTATTCCAATACACAGCGTTGGTGGTATTGTGGTGAGCATAGCTGCTTCCCAAGCAGTTGACCCGGGTTCGTTTCCCGGCCAATGCATTGATCTTCATTAAAGAATCTCAGGACTTGGACGATGGACTGTTATAGTGGTAAGGGACAATCCAAACTTTGTTCATGAAAAGAAAAGTTGTGGTAGTTTCGGTCAGCTGAAACCTCTCTCTCAGCTGAAACGTCTATGCTGTAAGGTATCATTTATATTAAACTGTTATACAGCGTTAGTGGTATAGTGGTGAGCATAGCTGCTTCCCAAGCAGTTGACCCGGGTTCGATTCCCGGCCAATGCATTGATCTTCTTTAAAGAATCTCAGGACTTGGACGATGGACACTGGACTGTTATAGTGGTAAGGGACAATCCAAACTTTGTTCAAGAAAAGATGTGGAAGTTTCGGTCAGCTGAAACCTCTCTCTCAGCTGAAACCTCTATGCTGTAAGGTATCATTTAGAAAAGTTCTGGTAGTTTCGGTCAGCTGAAACCTCTATGCTGTAAGGTATCATTTATATTATTCTGAAACACAGTGTTGGTGGTATAGTGGTGAGCATAGCTGCTTCCCAAGCAGTTGACCCGGGTTCGATTCCCGGCCAATGCATTGATGTTCTTTAACAAATCTCAGGACTTGGACGATGGACACTGGACTGTTATAGTGATAAGTGACAATCCAAACTTTGTTCATGAAAAGAAAAGTTGTGGTAGTTTCTGTCAGCTGAAACCTCTATCTCAGCTGAAACCTCTATGCTGTAAGGTATCATTTAGATTTTTCTGTTATACAGAGTTGGTGGTATAGTGGTGAGCATAGCTGCTTCCCGAGCAGTTGACCCGGGTTCGATTCCCGGCCAATGCATTGATCATCTTTAACAAATCTCAGGACTTGGACGATGGACACTGGACTGTTATAGTGGTAAGGGACAATCCAAACTTTGTTGATGAAAAGCAAAGTTTTCGTAGTTTCGGTCAGCTGAAACCTCTATGCTGTAACGTATCATTTATATTTTTCTGTTATACAGCGTTGGTGGTAGAGTGGTGAGCATAGCTGCTTCCCAAGCAGTTGACCCGGGTTCGATTCCCGGCCAATGCATTGATGTTCTTTAACAACTCTCAGGACTTGGACGATGGACACTGGACTGTTATAGTGGTAAGGGACAATCCAAACTTTGATCCTGAAAAGAAATGTTGTGGTAGTTTCGGTCAGCTGAAATATCTATCTCAGCTGAAACCTCTATGCTGTAAGGTATCCTTTAGATTTTTGTGTTATTCAGCGTTGGTGGTATAGTGGTGAGCATAGCTGCTTCCCAAGCAGTTGACCCGGGTTCGATTCCCGGCCAATGCATTGATGTTCTTTAACAAATCTCAGGACTTGGACGATGGACACTGGACTGTTATAGTGGTAAGGGACAATCCAAACTTTGGTCATGAAAAGAAAAGATGTGGAAGTTTCGGTCAGCTGAAACCTCTCTCTCAGCTGAAACCTCTATGCTGTAAGGTATCATTTATATTATTCTGAAACACAGCGTTGGTGGTATAGTGGAGAGCATAGCTCCTCCTAAGTAGTTGACCCTGGTTCGATTCCCGGCTAATGCATTGATCTTCTTTAAAGAATCTCAGGACTTGGACGATGGACACTGGACTGTTATAGTGGTAAGGGACAATCCAAACTTTGTTCATGAAAAGAAAAGATGTGGAAGTTTCGGTCAGCTGAAACGTCTATGCTGTAAGGTATCATTTATATTATTCTGATACACAGCGTTGGTGGAATAGTGGTGAGCATAGCTGCTTCCCAAGCAGTTGACCCGGGTTCGATTCCCGGCCAATGCATTGATCTTCTTTAAAGAATCTCAGGACTTGGACGATGGAAGCTGGACTGTTATAGTGGTAAGGGACAATCCAAACTTTGTTCATGAAAAGAAAAGATGTGGAAGTTTCGGTCAGCTGAAACCTCTCTCTCAGCTGAAACCTCTATGCTGTAAGGTATCATTTAGATTTTTCTGTTAAACAGCGTTGGTGATATAGTGGTGAGCATAGCTGCTTCCCAAGCAGTTGACCCGGGTTCGATTCCCGGCCAATGCATTGATCTTCTTTAACAAATCTCAGGACTTGGACGATGGACACTGGACTGTTATAGTGGTAAGGGACAATCCAAACTTTGTTCATGAAAAGAAAAGTTCTGGTAGTTTCGGTCAGCTGAAACCTCTCACTCAGCTGAAACCTCTATGCTGTAAGGTATCATTTATATTAATCTGTTATACAGCGTTGGTGGTATAGTGGTGAGCATAGCTGCTTCCCAAGCAGTTGACCTGGGTTCGATTCCCGGCCAATGCATTGATCTTCTTTAACAAATCTCAGGACTTGGACGATGGACACTGGACTGTTATAGTGGTAAGGGACAATCCAAACTTTGTTCATGAAAAGAAAAGTTGTGGTAGTTTCGGTCAGCTGAAACCTCTCTCTCAGCTGAAACCTCTATGCTGTAAGGTATCATTTATATTTTTATATTAAACAGCGTTGGTGGTATAGTGGTGAGCATAGCTGCTTCCCAAGCAGTTGACCCGGGTTCGATTCCCGGCCAATGCATTGATGTCCTTTAACAAATCTCAGGACTTGGACAATGGACACTGGACTGTTATAGTGGTAAGGGACAATCCAAACTTTGGTCATGAAAAGAAAAGATGTGGAAGTTTCGGTCAGCTGAAACCTCTATGCTGTAAGGTATCATTTATATTATTCTGAAACACAGTGTTGGTGGTATAGTGGTGAGCATAGCTGCTTCCCAAGTAGTTGACCCGGGTTCGATTCCCGGCCAATGCATTGATCTTCATTAAAGAATCTCAGGACATGGACACTGGACTGTTATAGTGGTAAGGGACGTTCCAAACTTTGTTCATGAAAAGAAAAGATGTGGAAGTTTCGGTCAGCTGAAACCTCTCTCTCAGCTGAAACGTCTATGCTGTAAGGTATCATTTATATTATTCTGAAACACAGCGTTGGTGGTATACTGGTGAGCATAGCTGCTTCCCAAGCAGTTGACCCGGGTTCGATTCCCGGCCAATGCATTGATCTTCTTTAAAGAATCTCAGGACTTGGATGATGGACACTGGACTGTTATAGTGGTAAGGGACAATCCAAACTTTGTTCATGAAAAGAAAAGATGTGGAAGTTTCGGTCAGCTGAAACCTCTCTCTCAGCTGAAACCTCTATGCTGTAAGGTATCATTTAGATTTTTCTGTTAAACAGCGTTGGTGGTATAGTGGTGAGCATAGCTGCTTCCCAAGCAGTTGACCCGGGTTTGATTCCCGGCCAATGCATTGATGTTCTTTAACAAATCTCAGGACTTGGACGATGGACACTGGACTGTTATAGTGGTAAGGGACAATCCAAACTTTGGTCAAGAAAAGATGTGGAAGTTTCTGTCAGCTGAAACCTCTCTCTCAGCTGAAACCTCTATGCTGTAAGGTATCATTTATATTATTCTGATACACTTCGTTGGTGGTATAGTGGTGAGCATAGCTGCTTCCCAAGCAGTTGACCCGGGTTCGATTCCCAGCCAATGCATTGATCTTCTTTAAAGAATCTCAGGACTTGGACGATGGACACTGGACTGTTATAGTGGTAAGGGACAATCCAAACTTTGTTCATGAAAAGAAAAGTTGTGGTAGTTTCGGTCAGCTGAAACCTCTCTCTCAGCTGAAACCTCTATGCTGTAAGGTATCATTTAGATTTTTTTGTTATACAGCGTTGGTGGTATAGTGGTGAGCATAG
The DNA here is from genome assembly GCF_964030765.1 of Micromesistius poutassou. Lineage (NCBI taxonomy): Eukaryota > Metazoa > Chordata > Actinopteri > Gadiformes > Gadidae > Micromesistius > Micromesistius poutassou. The sequence continues at coordinate 45,339 of NW_028177522.1, read as the reverse complement.
CTGCTTCCCAAGCAGTTGACCCGGGTTCGATTCCCGGGCAATGCATTCATCTTCTTTAAAGAATCTCAGGACTTGGACGATGGACACTGGACTGTTATAGTGGTAAGGGACAATCCAAACTTTGTTCATGAAAAGAAAAGATGTGGAAGTTTCGGTCAGCTGATGCCTCTCTCTCAGCTGAATCCTCTATGGTGTAAGGTATCATTTATATTATTCTGATACACAGCGTTGGTGGTATAGTGGTGAGCATAGCTACTTCCCAAGCAGTTGACCCGGGTTCGATTCCCGGCCAATGCATTGATCTTCTTTAAAGAATCTCAGGACTTGGATGATGGACACTGGACTGTTATAGTGGTGAGGGACAATCCAAACTTTGTTCATGAAAAGAAAAGATGTGGAAGTTTCGGTCAGCTGAAGCCTCTCTCTCAGCTGAGACCTCTATGCTGTAAGGTATCATTTAGATTTTTCTGTTAAACAGCGTTGGTGGTATAGTGGTGAGCATAGCTGCTTCCCAAGCAGTTGACCCGGGTTCGATTCCCGGCCAATGCATTGATCTTCTTTAACAAATCTCAGGACTTGGACGATGGACACTGGACTGTTATAGTGGTAAGGGACAATCCAAACTTTGTTCATGAAAAGAAAAGTTGTGGTAGTTTCGGTCAGCTGAAACCTCTATGCTGTAAGGTATCATTTATATTAATCTGTTATACAGCGTTGGTGGTATAGTGGTGAGCATAGCTGCTTCCCAAGCAGTTCACCCGGGTTCGATTCCCGGCCAATGCATTGTTGTTCTTTAACAAATCTCAGGACTTGGACGATGGACACTGGACTGTTATAGTGGTAAGGGACAATCCAAACTTTGTTCATGAAAAGAAAAGTTGTGGTAGTTTCGGTCAGCTGAAACCTCTCTCTCAGCTGAAACCTCTATGCTGTAAGGTATCATTTATATTTTTCTATTAAACAGCGTTGGTGGTGTAGTGGTGAGCATAGCTGCTTCCCAAGCAGTTGACCCGGGTTCGATTCCCGGCCAATGCATTGATGTTCTTTAACAAATCTCAGGACTTGGTCGATGGACACTGGACTGTTATAGTGGTAAGGGACAATCCAAACTTTGGTCATGAAAAGAAAAGATGTGGAAGTTTCGGTCAGCTGAAACCTCTCTCTCAGCTGAAACCTCTATGCTGTAAGGTATCATTTATATTATTCTGAAACACAGAGTTGGTGGTATAGTGGAGAGCATAGCTCCTCCTAAGTAGTTGACCCTGGTTCGATTCCCGGCTAATGCATTGATCTTCTTTAAAGAATCTCAGGACTTGGACGATGGACACTGGACTGTTATAGTGGTAAGGGACAATCCAAACTTTGTTCATGAAAAGAAAGGATGTGGAAGTTTCGGTCAGCTGAAACGTCTATGCTGTAAGGTATCATTTATATTATTCTGATACACAGCGTTGGTGGAATAGTGGTGAGCATAGCTGCTTCCCAAGCAGTTGACCCGGGTTCGATTCCCGGCCAATGCATTGATCTTCTTTAAAGAATCTCAGGACTTGGACGATGGAAGCTGGACTGTTATAGTGGTAAGGGACAATCCAAACTTTGTTCATGAAAAGAAAAGATGTGGAAGTTTCGGTCAGCTGAAACCTCTCTCTCAGCTGAAACCTCTATGCTGTAAGGTATCATTTTGATTTTTCTGTTAAACAGCGTTGGTGGTATAGTGGTGAGCATAGCTGCTTCCCAAGCAGTTGACCCGGGTTCGATTCCCGGCCAATGCATTGATCTTCTTTAACAAATCTCAGGACTTGGACGATGGACACTGGACTGTTATAGTGGTAAGGGACAATCCAAACTTTGTTCATGAAAAGAAAAGTTGTGGTAGTTTCGGTCAGCTGAAACCTCTCTCTCAGCTGAAACCTCTATGCTGTAAGGTATCATTTATATTTTTATATTAAACAGCGTTGGTGGTATAGTGGTGAGCATAGCTGCTTCCCAAGCAGTTGACCCGGGTTCGATTCCCGGCCAATGCATTGATGTCCGTTAACAAATCTCAGGACTTGGACAATGGACACTGGACTGTTATAGTGGTAAGGGACAATCCAAACTTTGGTCATGAAAAGAAAAGATGTGGAAGTTTCGGTCAGCTGAAACCTCTATGCTGTAAGGTATCATTTATATTATTCTGAAACACAGTGTTGGTGGTATAGTGGTGAGCATAGCTGCTTCCCAAGTAGTTGACCCGGGTTCGATTCCCGGCCAATGCATTGATCTTCATTAAAGAATCTCAGGACATGGACACTGGACTGTTATAGTGGTAAGGGACGATCCAAACTTTGTTCATGAAAAGAAAAGATGTGGAAGTTTCGGTCAGCTGAAACCTCTCTCTCAGCTGAAACGTCTATGCTGTAAGGTATCATTTATATTATTCTGAAACACAGCGTTGGTGGTATACTGGTGAGCATAGCTGCTTCCCAAGCAGTTGACCCGGGTTCGATTCCCGGCCAATGCATTGATCTTCTTTAAAGAATCTCAGGACTTGGATGATGGACACTGGACTGTTATAGTGGTAAGGGACAATCCAAACTTTGTTCATGAAAAGAAAAGATGTGGAAGTTTCGGTCAGCTGAAACCTCTCTCTCAGCTGAAACCTCTATGCTGTAAGGTATCATTTAGATTTTTCTGTTAAACAGCGTTGGAGGTATAGTGGTGAGCATAGCTGCTTCCCAAGCAGTTGACCCGGGTTCGATTCCCGGCCAATGCATTGATGTTCTTTAACAAATCTCAGGACTTGGACGATGGACACTGGACTGTTATAGTGGTAAGGGACAATCCAAACTTTGGTCAAGAAAAGATGTGGAAGTTTCTGTCAGCTGAAACCTCTCTCTCAGCTGAAACCTCTATGCTGTAAGGTATCATTTATATTATTCTGATACACTTCGTTGGTGGTATAGTGGTGAGCATAGCTGCTTCCCAAGCAGTTGACCCGGGTTCGATTCCCGGCCAATGCATTGATCTTCTTTAAAGAATCTCAGGACTTGGACGATGGACACTGGACCGTTATAGTGGTAAGGGACAATCCAAACTTTGTTCATGAAAAGAAAAGTTGTGGTAGTTTCGGTCAGCTGAAACCTCTCTCTCAGCTGAAACCTCTATGCTGTAAGGTATCATTTAGATTTTTTTGTTATACAGCGTTGGTGGTATAGTGGTGAGCATAGCTGCTTCCCAAGCAGTTGACCCGGGTTCGATTCCCGGCCAATGCATTTATCTTCTTTAAAGAATCTCAGGACTTGGACGATGGACACTGGACTGTTATAGTGGTAAGGGACAATCCAAACTTTGTTCATGAAAAGAAAAGTTGTGGTAGTTTCGGTCAGCTGAAACCTCTATGCTGTAAGGTATCATTTATATTAATCTGTTAAACAGCGTTGGTGGTATAGTGGTGAGCATAGCTGCTTCCCAAGCAGTTCGCCCGGGTTCGATTCCCGGCCAATGCATTGTTTCTTCTTTAACAAATCTCAGGACTTGGACGATGGACACTGGACTGTTATAGTGGTAAGGGACAATCCAAACTTTGTTCATGAAAAGAAAAGTTGTGGTAGTTTCGGTCAGCTGAAACCTCTCTCTCAGCTGAAACCTCTATGCTGTAAGGTATCATTTATATTTTTCTATTAAACAGTGTTGGTGGTATAGTGGTGAGCATAGCTGCTCCACAAGCAGTTGACCCGGGTTCGATTCCCGGCCAATGCATTGATGTTATTTAACAAATCTCAGGACTTGGTCGATGGACACTGGACTGTTATAGTGGTAAGGGACAATCCAAACTTTGGTCATGAAAAGAAAAGATGTGGAAGTTTCGGTCAGCTGAAACCTCTCTCTCAGCTGAAACCTCTATGCTGTAAGGTATCATTTATATTATTCTGAAACACAGCGTTGGTGGTATAGTGGAGAGCATAGCTCCTCCTAAGTAGTTGACCCTGGTTCGATTCCCGGCTAATGCATTGATCTTCTTTAAAGAATCTCAGGACTTGGACGATGGACACTGGACTGTTATAGTGGTAAGGGACAATCCAAACTTTGTTCATGAAAAGAAAAGATGTGGAAGTTTCGGTCAGCTGAAACGTCTATGCTGTAAGGTATCATTTATATTATTCTGATACACAGCGTTGGTGGAATAGTGGTGATCATAGCTGCTTCCCAAGCAGTTGACCCGGGTTCGATTCCCGGCCATTGCATTGATCTTCTTTAAAGAATCTCAGGACTTGGACGATGGAAGCTGGACTGTTATAGTGGTAAGGGACAATCCAAACTTTGTTCATGAAAAGAAAAGATGTGGAAGTTTCGGTCAGCTGAAACCTCTCTCTCAGCTGAAACCTCTATGCTGTAAGGTATCATTTAGATTTTTCTGTTAAACAGCGTTGGTGGTATAGTGGTGAGCATAGCTGCTTCTCAAGCAGTTGACCCGGGTTCGATTCCCGGCCAATGCATTGATCTTCTTTAACAAATCTCAGGACTTGGACGATGGACACTGGACTGTTATAGTGGTAAGGGACAATCCAAACTTTGTTCATGAAAAGAAAAGTTCTGGTAGTTTCGGTCAGCTGAAACCTCTCACTCAGCTGAAACCTCTATGCTGTAAGGTATCATTTATATTAATCTGTTATACAGCGTTGGTGGTATAGTGGTGAGCATAGCTGCTTCCCAAGCAGTTGACCTGGGTTCGATTCCCGGCCAATGCATTGATCTTCTTTAACAAATCTCAGGACTTGAACGATGGACACTGGACTGTTATAGTGGTAAGGGACAATCCAAACTTTGTTCATGAAAAGAAAAGTTGTGGTAGTTTCGGTCAGCTGAAACCTCTCTCTCAGCTGAAACCTCTATGCTGTAAGGTATCATTTATATTTTTATATTAAACAGCGTTGGTGGTATAGTGGTGAGCATAGCTGCTTCCCAAGCAGTTGACCCGGGTTCGATTCCCGGCCAATGCATTGATGTCCTTTAACAAATCTCAGGACTTGGACAATGGACACTGGACTGTTATAGTGGTAAGGGACAATCCAAACTTTGGTCATGAAAAGAAAAGATGTGGAAGTTTCGGTCAGCTGAAACCTCTCTCTCAGCTGAAACCTCTATGCTGTAAGGTATCATTTATATTATTCCAATACACAGCGTTGGTGGTATTGTGGTGAGCATAGCTGCTTCCCAAGCAGTTGACCCGGGTTCGTTTCCCGGCCAATGCATTGATCTTCTTTAAAGAATCTCAGGACTTGGACGATGGACTGTTATAGTGGTAAGGGACAATCCAAACTTTGTTCATGAAAAGAAAAGTTGTGGTAGTTTCGGTCAGCTGAAACCTCTCTCTCAGCTGAAACGTCTATGCTGTAAGGTATCATTTATATTATTCTGTTAAACAGCGTTGGTGGTATAGTGGTGAGCATAGCTGCTTCCCAAGCAGTTGACCCGGGTTCGATTCCCGGCCAATGCATTGATCTTCTTTAAAGAATCTCAGGACTTGGACGATGGACACTGGACTGTTATAGTGGTAAGGGACAATCCAAACTTTGTTCAAGAAAAGATGTGGATGTTTCGGTCAGCTGAAACCTCTCTCTCAGCTGAAACCTCTATGCTGTAAGGTATCATTTAGAAAAGTTCTGGTAGTTTCGGTCAGCTGAAACCTCTATGCTGTAAGGTATCATTTATATCATTCTGAAACACAGCGTTGGTGGTATAGTGGTGAGCATAGCTGCTTCCCAAGCAGTTGACCCGGGTTCGATTCCCGGCCAATGCATTGATGTTCTTTAACAAATCTCAGGACTTGGACGATGGACACTGGACTGTTATAGTGGTAAGGGACAATCCAAACTTTGTTCATGAAAAGAAAAGTTGTGGTAGTTTCGGTCGGCTGATACCTCTCTCTCAGCTGAAACCTCTATGCTGTAAGGTATCATTTATATTTTCCTACTATACAGCGTTGGTGGTATAGTGGTGAGCATAGCTGCTTCCCAAGCAGTTGACCCGGGTTCGATTCCCGGCCAATGCATTGATGTTCTTTAACAAATCTCAGGACTTGGACGATGGACACTGGACTGTTATAGTGATAAGTGACAATCCAAACTTTGTTCATGAAAAGAAAAGTTGTGGTAGTTTCTGTCAGCTGAAACCTCTATCTCAGCTGAAACCTCTATGCTGTAAGGTATCATTTAGATTTTTCTGTTATACAGAGTTGGTGGTATAGTGGTGAGCATAGCTGCTTCCCGAGCAGTTGACCCGGGTTCGATTCCCGGCCAATGCATTGATCATCTTTAACAAATCTCAGGACTTGGACGATGGACACTGGACTGTTATAGTGGTAAGGGACAATCCAAACTTTGTTCATGAAAAGAAAAGTTGTCGTAGTTTCGGTCAGCTGAAACCTCTATGCTGTAAGGTATCATTTATATTTTTCTGTTATACAGCGTTGGTGGTATAGTGGTGAGCAAAGCTGCTTCCCAAGCAGGTGACCGGGGTTCGATTCCCGGTCAATGCATTGATCTTATTTATCAAATCTCAGGACTTGGACGATGGACACTGGACTGTTATAGTGGTAAGGGACAATCCAAACTTTGTTCCTGAAAAGAAAAGTTGTGGTAGTTTCGGTCAGCTGAAATATCTATCTCAGATGAAACCTCTATGCTGTAAGGTATCATTTCTTTTAATCCGATACACAGCGTTGGTGGTATAGTGGTGAGCATAGCTGCTTCCCAAGCAGTTGACCCGGGTTCGATTCCCGGCCAATGCATTGATCTTCATTAAAGATTCTCAGGACTTGGACGATGGACACTGGACCGTTATAGTGGTAAGGGACAATCCAAACTTTGTTCATGAAAAGAAAAGATGTGGTAGTTTCGGTCAGCTGAAACCTCTATGCTGTAAGGTATCATTTATATTTTTCTGTTATACAGCGTTGGTGGTATAGTGGTGAGCAAAGCTGCTTCCCAAGCAGGTCAATGCATTGATCTTCTTTATCAAATCTCAGGACTTGGACGATGGACACTGGACTGTTATAGTGGTAAGGGGCAATCCAAACTTTGTTCATGAAAAGTAAAGTTGTGGTAGTTTCAGTCAGCTGAAACCTCTCTCTCAGCTGAAACTTCTATGCTGTAAGGTATCATTTATATTATTCTGTTATACAGCGTTGGTGGTATAGTGGTGAGCATAGCTCCTTCCCAAGCAGTTGACCCGGGTTCGATTCCCGGCCAATGCATTGATGTTCTTTAACAAATCTCAGGACTTGGACGATGGACACTGGACTGTTATAGTGGTAAGGGACAATCCAAACTTTGTTCATGAAAAGAAAAGTTGTGGTAGTTTCGGTCAGCTGAAACCTCTATCTCAGCTGAAACCTCTATGCTGTAAGGTATCCTTTAGATTTTTCTGTTAAACAGCGTTGGTGGTATAGTGGTGAGCATAGGTGCTTCCCAAGCAGTTGACCCGGGTTCGATTCCCGATCAATGCATCGATCTTCTTTAACAAATCTCAGGACTTGGTCGATGGACACTGGACTGTTATAGTGGTAAGGGACAATCCAAACTTTGGTCATGAAAAGAAAAGATGTGGAAGTTTCGGTCAGCTGAAACCTCTCTCTCAGCTGAAACCTCTATGCTGTAAGGTATCATTTATATTGTTCTCTAATACAGCGTTGGTGGTATAGTGGTGAGCATAGCTGCTTCCCAAGTAGTTGACCCGGGTTCGATTCCCGGCCAATGCATTGATCTTCTTTAACAAATCTCAGGACTTGGACGATGGACACTGGACTGTTATAGTGGTAAGGGACAATCCAAACTTTGTTCATGAAAAGAAAAGTTCTTGTAGTTTCGGTCAGCTGAAACCTCTATGCTGTAAGGTATCATTTATATTGTTCTGAAACATAGCGTTGGTGGTATAGTGGTGAGCATAGCTGCTTCCCAAGCAGTTGACCCGGGTTCGAATCCCGGTCAATGCATTGATCTTCTTTAAAGAATCTCAGGACTTGGATGATGGACACTGGACTGTTATAGTGGTAAGGGACAATCCAAACTTTGTTCATGAAAAGAAAGGATGTGGTAGTTTCGGTCAGCTGAAACCTCTATGCTGTAAGGTATCATTTATATTAATCTGTTATACAGCGTTGGTGGTATAGTGGTGAGCATAGCTGCTTCCCAAGCAGTTGACCCGGGTTCGATTCCCGGTCAATGCATTGATGTTCTTTAACAAATCTCAGGACTTGGTCGATGGACACTGGACTGTTATAGTGGTAAGGGACAATCCAAACTTTGGTCATGAAAAGAAAAGATGTGGAAGTTTCGGTCAGCTGAAACCTCTCTCTCAGCTGAAACCTCTATGCTGTAAGGTATCATTTAGATTTTTCTGTTATACAGCGTTGGTGGTATAGTGGTGAGCATAGCTGCTTCCCAAGCAGTTGACCCGGGTTCGATTCCCGGCCAATGCATTTATCTTCTTTAAAGAATCTCAGGACTTGGACGATGGACACTGGACTGTTATAGTGGTAAGGGACAATACAAACTTTGTTCATGAAAAGAAAAGATGTGGAAGTTTCGGTCAGCTGATGCCTCTCGCTCAGCTGAATCCTCTATGCTGTAAGGTATCATTTATATTATTCTGATACACAGCGTTGGTGGTATAGTGGTGAGCATAGCTGCTTCCCAAGCAGTTGACCCGGGTTCGATTCCCGGCCAATGCATTGATCTTCTTTAAAGAATCTCAAGACTTGGACGATGGACACTGGACTGTTATAGTGGTAAGGGACAATCCAAACTTTGTTCATGAAAAGAAAAGTTGTGGTAGTTTCGGTCAGCTGAAACCTCTATGCTGTAAGGTATCATTTATATTTTTCTGTTATACAGCGTTGGTGGTATAGTGGTGAGCAAAGCTGCTTCCCAAGCAGGTCAATGCATTGATCTTCTTTATCAAATCTCAGGACTTGGACGATGGACACTGGACTGTTATAGTGGTAAGGGGCAATCCAAACTTTGTTCATGAAAAGTAAAGTTGTGGTAGTTTCGGTCAGCTGAAACCTCTCTCTAAGCTGAAACCTCTATGCTGTAAGGTATCATTTATATTATTCTGTAATACAGCGTTGGTGGTATAGTGGTGAGCATAGCTGCTTCCCAAGCAGTTGACCCGGGTTCGATTCCCGGCTAATGCATTGATGTTCTTTAACAAATCTCAGGACTTGGACGATGGACACTGGACTGTTATAGTGGTAAGGGACAATCCAAACTTTGTTCCTGAAAAGAAAAGTTGTGGTAGTTTCGGTCAGCTGAAGCCTCTATCTCAGCTGAAACCTCTATGCTGTAAGGTATCCTTTAGATTTTTCTGTTATACAGCGTTGGTGGTATAGTGGTGAGCATAGCTGCTTCCCAAGCAGTTGACCCGGGTTAGATTCCCGGCCAATGCATTGATCTTCATTAAAGATTCTCAGGACTTGGACGATGGACACTGGACTGTTATAGTGGTAAGGGACAATCCAAACTTTGTTCATGAAAAGAAAAGATGTGGAAGTTTCGGTCAGCTGAAACCTCTCTCTCAGCTGAAACGTCTATGCTGTAAGGTATCATTTATATTATTCTGATACACAGCGTTGGTGGTATAGTGGTGCGCATAGCTGCTTCCCAAGAAGTTGACCCGGGTTCGATTCCCGGCCAATGCATTGATCTTCTTTAAAGAATCTCAGGACTTGGATGATGGACACTGGACTGTTATAGTGGTGAGGGACAATCCAAACTTTGTTCATGAAAAGAAAAGATGTGGAAGTTTCGGTCAGCTGAAACCTCTATGCTGTAAGGTATCATTTAGATTTTTCTGTTAAACATCGTTGGTGGTATAGTGGTGAGCATAGCTGCTTCCCAAGCAGTTGACCCGGGTTCGATTCCCGGCCAATGCATTGATCTTCTTTAACAAATCTCAGGACTTTGACGATGGACACTGGACTGTTATAGTGGTAAGGGCCAATCCAAACTTTGTTCATGAAAAGAAGAGTTGTGGTAGTTTCGGTCAGCTGAAACCTCTATGCTGTAAGGTATCATTTATATTAATCTGTTATACAGCGTTGGTGGTATAGTGGTGAGCATAGCTGCTTCCCAAGCAGTTGACTCGGGTTCGATTCCCGGCCAATGCATTGATGTTCTTTAACAAATCTCAGGACTTGGACGATGGACACTGGACTGTTATAGTGGTAAGGGACAATCCAAACTTTGTTCATGAAAAGTAAAGTTGTGGTAGTTTCGGTCAGCTGAAACCTCTCTCTCAGCTGAAACCTCTATGCTGTAAGGTATCATTTATATTTTTCTATTATACAGGGTTGGTGGTATAGTGGTGAGCATAGCTGCTTCCCAAGCAGTTGACCCGGGTTCGATTCCCGGTCAATGCATTGATGTTCTTTAACAAATCTCAGGACTTGGTCGATGGACACTGGACTGTTATAGTGGTAAGGGACAATCCAAACTTTGGTCATGAAAAGAAAAGATGTGGAAGTTTCGGTCAGCTGAAACCTCTCTCTCAGCTGAAACCTCTATGCTGTAAGGTATCATTTATATTGTTCTCTAATACAGCGTTGGTGGTATAGTGGTGAGCATAGCTGCTTCCCAAGCAGTTGACCCGGGTTCGATTCCCGGCCAATGCATTGATCTTCTTTAACAAATCTCAGGACTTGGACGATGGACACTGGACTGTTATAGTGGTAAGGGACAATCCAAACTTTGTTCATGAAAAGAAAAGTTCTTGTAGTTTCGGTCAGCTGAAACCTCTATGCTGTAAGGTATCATTTAGATTTTTCTGTTATACAGCGTTGGTGGTATAGTGGTGAGCATAGCTGCTTCCCAAGCAGTTGACCCGGGTTCGATTCCCGGCCAATGCATTGATCTTCTTTAAAGAATCTCAGGACTTGGACGATGGACACTGGACTGTTATAGTGGTAAGGGACAATCCAAACTTTGTTCATGAAAAGAAAAGATGTGGAAGTTTCGGTCAGCTGAAACCTCTCTCTCAGCTGAAACGTCTATGCTGTAAGGTATCATTTATATTATTCTGATACACAGCGTTGGTGGAATAGTGGTGAGCATAGCTGCTTCCCAAGCAGTCGACCCGGGTTCGATTCCCGGCCAATGCATTGATCTTCTTTAAAGAATCTCAGGACTTGGACGATGGAAGCTGGACTGTTATAGTGGTAAGGGACAATCCAAACTTTGTTCATGCAAAGAAAAGATTTGGAAGTTTCGGTCAGCTGAAACCTCTCTCTCAGCTGAAACGTCTATGCTGTAAGGTATCATTTATATTAATCTGTTATACAGCGTTGGTGGTATAGTGGTGAGCATAGCTGCTTCCCAAGTAGTTGACCCGGGTTCGATTCCCGGCCAATGCATTGATGTTCTTTAACAAATCTCAGGACTTGGTCGATGGACACTGGACTGTTATAGTGGTAAGGGACAATCCAAACTTTGGTCATGAAAAGAAAAGATGTGGAAGTTTCGGTCAGCTGAAACCTCTATGCTGTAAGGTATCATTTATATTGTTCTCTAATACAGCGTTGGTGGTATAGTGGTGAGCATAGCTGCTTCCCAAGCAGTTGACCCGGGTTCGATTCGCGGCCAATGCATTGATCTTCTTTAACAAATCTCAGGACTTGGACGATGGACACTGGACTGTTATAGTGGTAAGGGACAATCCAAACTTTGTTCATGAAAAGAAAAGTTATTGTAGTTTCGGTCAGCTGAAACCTCTATGCTGTAAGGTATCATTTAGATTTTTCTGTTATACAGCGTTGGTGGTATAGTGGTGAGCATAGCTGCTTCCCAAGCAGTTGACCCGGGTTTGATTCCCGGCCAATGCATTGATCTTCTTTAAAGAATCTCAGGACTTGGACGATGGACACTGGACTGTTATAGTGGTAAGGGACAATCCAAACTTTGTTCATGAAAAGAAAAGATGTGGAAGTTTCGGTCAGCTGAAACATCTCTCTCAGCTGAAACGTCTATGCTGTAAGGTATCATTTATATTAATCTGTTATACAGCGTTGGTGGTATAGTGGTGAGCATAGCTGCTTCCCAAGCAGTTGACCCGGGTTCGATTCCCGGCCAATGCATTGATGTTCTTTAACAAATCTCAGGACTTGGTCGATGGACACTGGACTGTTATAGTGGTAAGGGACAATCCAAACTTTGGTCATGAAAAGAAAAGATGTGGAAGTTTCGGTCAGCTGAAACCTCTCTCTCAGCTCAAACCTCTATGCTGTAAGGTATCATTTATATTCTTCTCTAATACAGCGTTGGTGGTATAGTGGTGAGCATAGCTGCTTCCCAAGCAGTTGACCCGGGTTCGATTCGCGGCCAATGCATTGATCTTCTTTAACAAATCTCAGGACTTGGACGATGGACACTGGACTGTTATAGTGGTAAGGGACAATCCAAACTTTGTTCATGAAAAGAAAAGTTCTTGTAGTTTCGGTCAGCTGAAACCTCTATGCTGTAAGGTATCATTTAGATTTTTCTGTTATACAGCGTTGGTGGTATAGTGGTGAGCATAGCTGCTTCCCAAGCAGTTGACCCGGGTTCGATTCCCGGCCAATGCATTGATCTTCTTTAAAGAATCTCAGGACTTGGACGATGGACACTGGACTGTTATAGTGGTAAGGGACAATCCAAACTTTGTTCATGAAAAGAAAAGATGTGGAAGTTTCGGTCAGCTGAAACCTCTCTCTCAGCTGAAACCTCTATGCTGTAAGGTATCATTTATATTACTCTGATACACAGCGTTGGTGGTATAGTGGTGAGCATAGCTGCTTCCCAAGCAGTTGACCCGGGTTCGATTCCCGGCCAATGCATTGATCTTCTTTAAAGAATCTCAGGACTTGGACGATGGACACTGGACTGTTATAGTGGTAAGGGACAATCCAAACTTTGTTCATGAAAAGAAAAGTTGTCGTAGTTTCGGTCAGCTGAAACCTCTATGCTGTAAGGTATCCTTTAGATTTTTATGTTATACAGCGTTGGTGGTATAGTGGTGAGCATAGCTGCTTCCCAAGCAGTTGACCCGGGTTCGATTCCCGGTCAATGCATTGATCTTCTTTAACAAATCTCTGGAATTGGACGATGGACACTGGACTGTTATAGTGGTAAGGGACAATCCAAACTTTGTTCATGAAAAGAAAAGTTGTGGTAGTTTCGGTCAGCTGAAACCTCTCTCTCAGCTGAAACATCTATGCTGTAAGGTATCATTTATATTATTCCAATACACAGCGTTGGTGGTATTGTGGTGAGCATAGCTGCTTCCCAAGCAGTTGACCCGGGTTCGTTTCCCGGCCAATGCATTGATCTTCATTAAAGAATCTCAGGACTTGGACGATGGACTGTTATAGTGGTAAGGGACAATCCAAACTTTGTTCATGAAAAGAAAAGTTGTGGTAGTTTCGGTCAGCTGAAACCTCTCTCTCAGCTGAAACGTCTATGCTGTAAGGTATCATTTATATTAAACTGTTATACAGCGTTAGTGGTATAGTGGTGAGCATAGCTGCTTCCCAAGCAGTTGACCCGGGTTCGATTCCCGGCCAATGCATTGATCTTCTTTAAAGAATCTCAGGACTTGGACGATGGACACTGGACTGTTATAGTGGTAAGGGACAATCCAAACTTTGTTCAAGAAAAGATGTGGAAGTTTCGGTCAGCTGAAACCTCTCTCTCAGCTGAAACCTCTATGCTGTAAGGTATCATTTAGAAAAGTTCTGGTAGTTTCGGTCAGCTGAAACCTCTATGCTGTAAGGTATCATTTATATTATTCTGAAACACAGTGTTGGTGGTATAGTGGTGAGCATAGCTGCTTCCCAAGCAGTTGACCCGGGTTCGATTCCCGGCCAATGCATTGATGTTCTTTAACAAATCTCAGGACTTGGACGATGGACACTGGACTGTTATAGTGATAAGTGACAATCCAAACTTTGTTCATGTAAAGAAAAGTTGTGGTAGTTTCTGTCAGCTGAAACCTCTATCTCAGCTGAAACCTCTATGCTGTAAGGTATCATTTAGATTTTTCTGTTATACAGAGTTGGTGGTATAGTGGTGAGCATAGCTGCTTCCCGAGCAGTTGACCCGGGTTCGATTCCCGGCCAATGCATTGATCATCTTTAACAAATCTCAGGACTTGGACGATGGACACTGGACTGTTATAGTGGTAAGGGACAATCCAAACTTTGTTCATGAAAAGCAAAGTTGTCGTAGTTTCGGTCAGCTGAAACCTCTATGCTGTAACGTATCATTTATATTTTTCTGTTATACAGCGTTGGTGGTAGAGTGGTGAGCATAGCTGCTTCCCAAGCAGTTGACCCGGGTTCGATTCCCGGCCAATGCATTGATGTTCTTTAACAACTCTCAGGACTTGGACGATGGACACTGGACTGTTATAGTGGTAAGGGACAATCCAAACTTTGATCCTGAAAAGAAAAGTTGTGGTAGTTTCGGTCAGCTGAAATATCTATCTCAGCTGAAACCTCTATGCTGTAAGGTATCCTTTAGATTTTTGTGTTATTCAGCGTTGGTGGTATAGTGGTGAGCATAGCTGCTTCCCAAGCAGTTGACCCGGGTTCGATTCCCGGCCAATGCATTGATCTTCTTTAACAAATCTCTGGACTTGGACGATGGACACTGGACTGTTATAGTGGTAAGGGACAATCCAAACTTTGTTCATGAAAAGAAAAGTTGTGGTAGTTTCGGTCAGCTAAAACCTCTCTCTCAGATGAAACCTCTATGCTGTAAGGTATCATTTCTATTAATCCGATACACAGCGTTGGTGGTATAGTGGTGAGCATAGCTGCTTCCCAAGCAGTTGACCCGGGTTCGATTCCCGGCCAATGCATTGATCTTCATTAAAGATTCTCAGGACTTGGACGATGGACACTGGACTGTTATAGTGGTAAGGGACAATCCAAACTTTGTTCATGAAAAGAAAAGATGTGGTAGTTTCGGTCAGCTGAAACCTCTATGCTGTAAGGTATCATTTATATTTTTCTGTTATACAGCGTTGGTGGTATAGTGGTGAGCATAGCTGCTTCCCAAGCAGTTGACCCGGGTTCGATTCCCGGCCAATGCATTGATGTTCTTTAACAAATCTCAGGACTTGGACGATGGACACTGGACTGTTATAGTGGTAAGGGACAATCCAAACTTTGTTCATGAAAAGTAAAGTTGTGGTAGTTTCGGTCAGCTGAAACCTCTCTCTCAGCTGAAACCTCTATGCTGTAAGGTATCATTTATATTTTTCTATTATACAGGGTTGGTGGTATAGTGGTGAGCATAGCTGCTTCCCAAGCAGTTGACCCGGGTTCGATTCCCGGTCAATGCATTGATGTTCTTTAACAAATCTCAGGACTTGGTCGATGGACACTGGACTGTTATAGTGGTAAGGGACAATCCAAACTTTGGTCATGAAAAGAAAAGATGTGGAAGTTTCGGTCAGCTGAAACCTCTCTCTCAGCTGAAACCTCTATGCTGTAAGGTATCATTTATATTGTTCTCTAATACAGCGTTGGTGGTATAGTGGTGAGCATAGCTGCTTCCCAAGCAGTTGACCCGGGTTCGATTCCCGGCCAATGCATTGATCTTCTTTAACAAATCTCAGGACTTGGACGATGGACACTGGACTGTTATAGTGGTAAGGGACAATCCAAACTTTGTTCATGAAAAGAAAAGTTCTTGTAGTTTCGGTCAGCTGAAACCTCTATGCTGTAAGGTATAATTTAGATTTTTCTGTTATACAGTGTTGGTGGTATAGTGGTGAGCATAGCTGCTTCCCAAGCAGTTGACCCGGGTTCGATTCCCGGCCAATGCATTGATATTCTTTAAAGAATCTCAGGACTTGGACGATGGACACTGGACTGTTATAGTGGTAAGGGACAATCCAAACTTTGTTCATGAAAAGAAAAGATGTGGAAGTTTCGGTCCGCTGAAACCTCTCTCTCAGCTGAAACGTCTATGCTGTAAGGTATCATTTATATTATTCTGATACACAGCGTTGGTGGAATAGTGGTGAGCATAGCTGCTTCCCAAGCAGTCGACCCGGGTTCGATTCCCGGCCAATGCATTGATCTTCTTTAAAGAATCTCAGGACTTGGACGATGGAAGCTGGACTGTTATAGTGGTAAGGGACAATCCAAACTTTGTTCATGCAAAGAAAAGATTTGGAAGTTTCGGTCAGCTGAAACCTCTCTCTCAGCTGAAACGTCTATGCTGTAAGGTATCATTTATATTATTCTGAAACACAGCGTTGGTGGTATAGTGGTGAGCATAGCTGCTTCCCAAGCAGTTGACCCGGGTTCGATTCCCGGTCAATGCATTGATCTTCTTTAAAGAATCTCAGGACTTGGATGATGGACACTGGACTGTTATAGTGGTAAGGGACAATCCAAACTTTGTTCATGAAAAGAAACGATGTGGAAGTTTCGGTCAGCTGAAACCTCTATGCTGTAAGGTATCATTTATATTAATCTGTTATACAGCGTTGGTGGTATAGTGGTGAGCATAGCTGCTTCCCAAGCAGTTGACCCGGGTTTGATTCCCGGCCAATGCATTGATCTTCTTTAAAGAATCTCAGGACTTGGACGATGGACACTGGACTGTTATAGTGGTAAGGGACAATCCAAACTTTGTTCATGAAAAGAAAAGATGTGGAAGTTTCGGTCAGCTGAAACCTCTCTCTCAGCTGAAACCTCTATGCTGTAAGGTATCATTTATATTACTCTGATACACAGTGTTGGTGGTATAGTGGTGAGCATAGCTGCTTCCCAAGCAGTTGACCCGGGTTCGATTCCCGGCCAATGCATTAATCTTCTTTAAAGAATCTCAGGACTTGGACGATGGACACTGGACTGTTATAGTGGTAAGGGACAATCCAAACTTTGTTCATGAAAAGAAAAGTTGTCGTAGTTTCGGTCAGCTGAAACCTCTATGCTGTAAGGTATCCTTTAGATTTTTATGTTATACAGCGTTGGTGGTATAGTGGTGAGCATAGCTGCTTCCCAAGCAGTTGACCCGGGTTCGATTCCCGGCCAATGCATTGATCTTCTTTAACAAATCTCAGGACTTGGACGATGGACACTGGACTGTTATAGTGGTAAGGGACAATCCAAACTTTGTTCATGAAAAGAAAAGATGTGGAAGTTTCGGTCAGCTGAAACCTCTATGCTGTAAGGTATCATTTATATTACTCTGATACACAGCGTTGGTGGTATAGTGGTGAGCATAGCTGCTTCCGAAGCAGTTGACCCGGGTTCGATTCTCGGCCAATGCATTGATCTTCTTTAAAGAATCTCAGGACTTGGACGATGGACACTGGACTGTTATAGTGGTAAGGGACAATCCAAACTTTGTTCATGAAAAGAAAAGTTGTCGTAGTTTCGGTCAGCTGAAACCTCTATGCTGTAAGGTATCCTTTAGATTTTTATGTTATACAGCGTTGGTGGTATAGTGGTGAGCATAGCTGCTTCCCAAGCAGTTGACCCGGGTTCGATTCCCGGCCAATGCATTGATCTTCTTTAACAAATCTCTGGAATTGGACGATGGACACTGGACTGTTATAGTGGTAAGGGACAATCCAAACTTTGTTCATGAAAAGAAAAGTTGTGGTAGTTTCGGTCAGCTGAAACCTCTCTCTCAGCTGAAACATCTATGCTGTAAGGTATCATTTATATTATTCCAATACACAGCGTTGGTGGTATTGTGGTGAGCATAGCTGCTTCCCAAGCGGTTGACCCGGGTTCGTTTCCCGGCCAATGCATTGATCTTCATTAAAGAATCTCAGGACTTGGACGATGGACTGTTATAGTGGTAAGGGACAATCCAAACTTTGTTCATGAAAAGAAAAGTTGTGGTAGTTTCGGTCAGCTGAAACCTCTCTCTCAGCTGAAACGTCTATGCTGTAAGGTATCATTTATATTATTCTGAAACACAGCGTTGGTGGTATAGTGGTGAGCATAGCTACTTCCCAAGCAGTTGACCCGGGTTCGATTCCCGGCCAATGCATTGATCTTCATTAGAGATTCTCAGGACTTGGACGATGGACACTGGACTGTTATAGTGGTAAGGGACAATCCAAACTTTGTTCATGAAAAGAAAAGTTGTGGTAGTTTCGGTCAGCCGAAACCTCTATCTCAGCTGAAACCTCTATGCTGTAAGGTATCATTTAGATTTTTCTGTAATACAGAGTTGGTGGTATAGTGGTGAGCATAGCTGCTTCCCAAGCAGTTGACCCGGGTTCGATTCCCGGCCAATGCATTGATCATCTTTAACAAATCTCAGGACTTGGACGATGGACACTGGACTGTTATAGTGGTAAGAGACAATCCAAACTTTGTTCATGAAAAGAAAAGTTGTGGTAGTTTCGGTCGGCTGATACCTCTCTCTCAGCTGAAACCTCTATGCTGTAAGGTATCATTTATATTTTCCTACTATACAGCGTTGGTGGTATAGTGGTGAGCATAGCTGCTTCCCAAGCAGTTGACCCGGGTTCGATTCCCGGCCAATGCATTGATGTTCTTTAACAAATCTCAGGACTTGGACGATGGACACTGGACTGTTATAGTGGTAAGGGACAATCCAAACTTTGTTCATGAAAAGAAAAGATGTGGAAGTTTCGGTCAGCTTAAACCTCTCTCTCAGCTGAAACCTCTATGCTGTAAGGTATCATTTATATTACTCTGTTACACAGTGTTGGTGGTATAGTGGTGAGCATAGCTGCTTCCCAAGCAGTTGACCCGGGTTCGATTCCCGGCCAATGCATTGATCTTCTTTAAAGAATCTCAGGACTTGGACGATGGACACTGGACTGTTATAGTGGTAAGGGACAATCCAAACTTTGTTCATGAAAAGAAAAGTTGTCGTAGTTTCGGTCAGCTGAAACCTCTATGCTGTAAGGTATCCTTTAGATTTTTATGTTATACAGCGTTGGTGGTATAGTGGTGAGCATAGCTGCTTCCCAAGCAGTTGACCCGGGTTCGATTCCCGGCCAATGCATTGATCTTCTTTAACAAATCTCTGGACTTGGACGATGGACACTGGACTGTTATAGTGGTAAGGGACAATCCAAACTTTGTTCATGAAAAGAAAAGTTGTGGTAGTTTCGGTCAGCTGAAACCTCTCTCTCAGCTGAAACATCTATGCTGTAAGGTATCATTTATATTATTCTGTTAAACAGCGTTGGTGGTATAGTGGTGAGCATAGCTGCTTCCCAAGCAGTTGACCCGGGTTCGATTCCCGGCCAATGCATTGATCTTCTTTAAAGAATCTCAGAACTTGGACGATGGACACTGGACTGTTATAGTGGTAAGGGACAATCCAAACTTTGTTCAAGAAAAGATGTGGAAGTTTCGGTCAGCTGAAACCTCTCTCTCAGCTGAAACCTCTATGCTGTAAGGTATCATTTAGAAAAGTTCTGGTAGTTTCGGTCAGCTGAAACCTCTATGCTGTAAGGTATCATTTATATCATTCTGAAACACAGCGTTGGTGGTATAGTGGTGAGCATAGCTGCTTCCCAAGCAGTTGACCCGGGTTCGATTCCCGGCCAATGCATTGATGTTCTTTAACAAATCTCAGGACTTGGACGATGGACACTGGACTGTTATAGTGGTAAGGGACAATCCAAACTTTGTTCATGAAAAGAAAAGTTGTGGTAGTTTCGGTGTGCTGATACCTCTCTCTCAGCTGAAACCTCTTTGCTGTAAGGTATCATTTATATTTTCCTACTATACAGCGTTGGTGGTATAGTGGTGAGCATAGCTGCTTCCCAAGCAGTTGACCCGGGTTCGATTCCCGGCCAATGCATTGATGTTCTTTAACAAATCTCAGGACTTGGACGATGGACACTGGACTGTTATAGTGATAAGTGACAATCCAAACTTTGTTCATGAAAAGAAAAGTTGTGGTAGTTTCTGTCAGCTGAAACCTCTATCTCAGCTGAAACCTCTATGCTGTAAGGTATCATTTAGATTTTTGTGTTATACAGAGTTGGTGGTATAGTGGTGAGCATAGCTGCTTCCCGAGCAGTTGACCCGGGTTCGATTCCCGGCCAATGCATTGATCATCTTTAACAAATCTCAGGACTTGGACGATGGACACTGGACTGTTATAGTGGTAAGGGACAATCCAAACTTTGTTCATGAAAAGAAAAGTTGTGGTAGTTTCGGTCAGCTGAAACCTCTCTCTCAGATGAAACCTCTATGCTGTAAGGTATCATTTCTATTAATCCGATACACAGCGTTGGTGGTATAGTGGTGAGCATAGCTGCTTCCCAAGCAGTTGACCCGGGTTCGATTCCCGGCCAATGCATTGATCTTCATTAAAGATTCTCAGGACTTGGACGATGGACACTGGACTGTTATAGTGGTAACGGACAATCCAAACTTTGTTCATGAAAAGAAAAGATGTGGTAGTTTCGGTCAGCTGAAACCTCTATGCTGTAAGGTATCATTTATATTTTTCTGTTATACAGCGTTGGTGGTATAGTGGTGAGCATAGCTGCTTCCCAAGCAGTTGAACCGGGTTCGATTCCCGGCCAATGCATTGATGTTCTTTAACAAATCTCAGGACTTGGACGATGGACACTGGACTGTTATAGTGATAAGTGACAATCCAAACTTTGTTCATGAAAAGAAAAGTTGTGGTAGTTTCTGTCAGCTGAAACCTCTATCTCAGCTGAAACCTCTATGCTGTAAGGTATCATTTAGATTTTTCTGTTATACAGAGTTGGTGGTATAGTGGTGAGCATAGCTGCTTCCCGAGCAGTTGACCCGGGTTCGATTCCCGGCCAATGCATTGATCATCTTTAACAAATCTCAGGACTTGGACGATGGACACTGGACTGTTATAGTGGTAAGGGACAATCCAAACTTTGTTCCTGAAAAGAAAAGTTGTGGTAGTTTCGGTCAGCTGAAATATCTATCTCAGCTGAAACCTCTATGCTGTAAGGTATCCTTTAGATTTTTCTCTAATTCAGCGTTGGTGGTATAGTGGTGAGCATAGCTGCTTCCCAAGCAGCAAATATCTGGACTTGGACGATGGACACTGGACTGTTATAGTGGTAAGGGACAATCCAAACTTTGTTCATGAAAAGAAAAGTTGTGGTAGTTTCGGTCAGCTGAAACCTCTCTCTCAGATGAAACCTCTATGCTGTAAGGTATCATTTCTATTAATCCGATACACAGCGTTGGTGGTATAGTGGTGAGCATAGCTGCTTCCCAAGCAGTTGACCCGGGTTCGATTCCCGGCCAATGCATTGATCTTCATTAAAGATTCTCAGGACTTGGACGATGGACACTGGACTGTTATAGTGGTAAGGGACAATCCAAACTTTGTTCATGAAAAGAAAAGATGTGGTAGTTTCGGTCAGCTGAAACCTCTATGCTTTAAGGTATCATTTATATTTTTCTGTTATACAGCGTTGGTGGTATAGTGGTGAGCAAAGCTGCTTCCCAAGCAGGTCAATGCATTGATCTTCTTTATCAAATCTCAGGACTTGGACGATGGACACTGGACTGTTATAGTGGTAAGGGGCAATCCAAACTTTGTTCATGAAAAGTAAAGTTGTGGTAGTTTCGGTCAGCTGAAACCTCTCTCTCAGCTGAAACCTCTATGCTGTAAGGTATCATTTATATTATTCTGTTTTACAGCGTTGGTGGTATAGTGGTGAGCATAGCTGCTTCCCAAGCAGTTGACCCGGGTTCGATTCCCGGCCAATGCATTGATGTTCTTTAACAAATCTCAGGACTTGGACGATGGACACTGGACTGTTATAGTGGTAAGGGACAATCCAAACTTTGTTCCTGAAAAGAAAAGTTGTGGTAGTTTCGGTCAGCTGAAACCTCTATCTCAGCTGAAACCTCTATGCTGTAAGGTATCCTTTAGATTTTTCTGTAATACAGCGTTGGTGGTATAGTGGTGAGCATAGGTGCTTCCCAAGCAGTTGACCCGGGTTCGATTCCCGGCTAATGCATTGATCTTCTTTAACAAATCTCTGGACTTGGACGATGGACACTGGACTGTTATAGTGGTCAGGGACAATCCAAACTTTGTTCATGAAAAGAAAAGTTGTGGTAGTTTCGGTCGGCTGAATTCTCTCTCTCAGCTGAAACCTCTATGCTGTAAGGTATCATTTATATTATTCCGATACACGGCGTTGGTGGTATAGTGGTGAGCATAGCTGCTTCCCAAGTAGTTGACCCGGGTTCGATTCCCGGCCAATGCATTGATCTTCATTAAAGATTCTCAGGACTTGGACGATGGACACTGGACTGTTATAGTGGTAAGGGACAATCCAAACTTTGTTCATGAAAAGAAAAGATGTGGAAGTTTCGGTCAGCTGAAACTTCTCTCTCAGCTGAAACGTCTATGCTGTAAGGTATCATTTATATTATTCTGATACACAGCGTTGGTGGTATAGTGGTGAGCATAGCTGCTTCCCAAGCAGTTGACCCGCGTTCGATTCCCGGTCAATGCATTGATCTTCTTTAAAGAATCTCAGGACTTGGACGATGGACACTGGACTGTTATAGTGGTAAGGGACAATCCAAAACTTTGGTCCAGAAAAGATGTGGAAGTTTCGGTCAGCAGAAACCTCTCTCTCAGCTGAAACCTCTATGCTGTAAGGTATCATTTATATTATTCTGATACACAGCGTTGGTGGTATAGTGGTGAGCATAGCTGCTTCCCAAGTAGTTGACCCGGGTTCGATTCCCGGCCAATGCATTGATCTTCTTTAAAGAATCTCAGGACTTGGACGATGGACACTGGACTGTTATAGTGGTAAGGGACAATCCAAACTTTGTTCATGAAAAGAAAAGTTGTCGTAGTTTCGGTCAGCTGAAACCTCTATGCTGTAAGGTATCCTTTAGATTTTTATGTTATACAGCGTTGGTGGTATAGTGGTGAGCATAGCTGCTTCCCAAGCAGTTGACCCGGGTTCGATTCCCGGCCAATGCATTGATCTTCTTTAACAAATCTCTGGACTCGGACGATGGACACTGGACTGTTATAGTGGTAAGGGACAATCCAAACTTTGTTCATGAAAAGAAAAGTTGTGGTAGTTTCGGTCAGCTGAACCCTCTCTCTCAGCTGAAACCTCTATGCTGTAAGGTATCATTTAGATTTTTCTGTTATACAGCGTTGGTGGTATTGTGGTGAGCATAGCTGCTTCCCAAGCAGTTGACCCGGGTTCGATTCCCGGCCAATGCATTGATCTTCATTAAAGAATCTCAGGACTTGGACGATGGACTGTTATAGTGGTAAGGGACAATCCAAACTTTGTTCATGAAAAGAAAAGTTGTGGTAGTTTCGGTCAGCTGAAATCTCTCTCTCAGCTGAAACGTCTATGCTGTAAGGTATCATTTATATAATTCTGTTATACAGCGTTGGTGGTATAGTGGTGAGCATAGCTGCTTCCCAAGCAGTTGACCCGGGTTCGATTCCCGGCCAATGCATTGATCTTCTTTAAAGAATCTCAGGACTTGGACGATGGACACTGGACTGTTATAGTGGTAAGGGACAATCCAAACTTTGTTCATGAAAAGAAAAGATGTGGAAGTTTCGGTCAGCTGAAACCTCTCTCTCAGCTGAAACCTCTATGCTGTAAGGTATCATTTAGAAAAGTTCTGGTAGTTTCGGTCAGCTGAAACCTCTATGCTGTAAGGTATCATTTATATTATTCTGAAACACAGCGTTGGTGGTATAGTGGTGAGCATAGCTGCTTCCCAAGCAGTTGACCCGGGTTCGATTCCCGGCCAATGCATTGATGTTCTTTAACAAATCTCAGGACTTGGACGATGGACACTGGACTGTTATAGTGGTAAGGGACAATCCAAACTTTGTTCATGAAAAGAAAAGTTGTGGTAGTTTCGGTCAGTCGAAACCTCTATCTCAGCTGAAACCTCTATGCTGTAAGGTATCATTTATATTATTCTGATACACAGCGTTGGTGGTATAGTGGTGAGCATAGCTGCTTCCCAAGCAGTTGACCCGGGTTCGATTCACGGCCAATGCATTGATCTTCTTTAAAGAATCTCAGGACTTGGAGGATGGACACTGGACTGTTATAGTGGTAAGGGACAATCCAAACTTTGTTCATGAAAAGAAAAGTTGTGGTAGTTTCGGTCAGCTGATGCCTCTCTCTCAGCTGAAACCTCTATGCTCTAAGGTATCATTTATATTATTCTTTTATACAGCGTTGGTGGTATAGTGGTGAGCATAGCTGCTTCCCAAGCAGTTGACCCGGGTTCGATTCCCAGCCAATGGAAGGGACAATCCAAACTTTGTTCATGAAAAGAATAGTTATCGTAGTTTCGGTCAGCTGAAACCTCTATGCTGTAAGGTATCATTTATATTATGCTGTAACATACCGTTGGTGGTATAGTGGTGAGTATAGCTGCTTCCCAAGCAGGTGACCCGGGTTCGATTCCCGGCCAATGCATTGATCTACTTTAACAAATCTCAGGACTTGGACGATGGACACTGGACTCTTATAGTGGTAAGGGACAATCCAATCTTTGTTCATGAAAAGAAAAGTTGTGGTAGTTTCGCTCATCTGAAAACTCTCTCTCAGCTGAAACCTCTATGCTGTAAGGTATCATCTATATATTTCTCTAATTCAGCGTTGGTGGTATAGTGGCGAGCATAGCTGCTTCCCAAGCAGTTGACACGGGTTCGATTCCCGGCCATTGCATTGATCTTCTATATCAGATCTCAGGACTTGGACGATTGATACTGGACTGTTATAGCGGTAAGGGACGATCCAAACTTTTTTCTTGAAAATAAATGTTATTGTGGTTTTGCTCATTGGAAACCTCTCGCTCAGCTGAAACCTTTATGCTGTACGGTATCATTTATATAGTTCTGAATAACAGCGTTGTTGGTATAGTGGTGAGCATAGCTGCTGCTGAAGAGGTTGACTTCAGCTCGATTTTCGCCTCCATCAACGTTACCGTATGACAACAATAGACAGCTTTTTATTTTATTTCATTTCCCATCATAACCTTTCCCGGGAATCAGGAAATAGTATTGATCAGATTCAGATTTCCCGGGAATCCCGTCTCCCGGGATTAAAACCTAATGACGACCTGCCCATGTTGGAGAGGTTCTTTTCTAAGACCCGCCCACATTGAAGAGGTACTTTTTTAGATGGAAACGCGACGTGCCTGGAACCAAACCGAGTCGTGCCACGCTAAGTCGTGGCGAGTTGAGCTGGTACTGTCGGTGGAAAAGCGGCATAACTGACAGATCGGATTTTAAGGTGCTACTGTCTACCTTTAAAGCCTTGCATGGATTAGCATCATCCTACCTGAAGGACCTTATCGTTCCTTATAGTCCTTCATGGCCCCTCTGGTCTTCAGGAGTTGGCCTTCTTTCACTACCAAAGGTTTAAAAAAATCAGCAGGAGAGAGAGGGTTCGCCTAACGAGCGCCCTATCTATGGAATGGTCTGCCACCATCACTTATTTTGTCTTTGGGCTATAGTCTAGTCCACAGCCAAAATAACCCTTTTAGTTAGGAGTCAGTTGTCTCAAAACAATCAGTAACTAAGTTGATTACATCAGAAAAGTGGAGTGTTAGAAACCACGCTCAGCTTTTGTTTGCTCACCAAACACTTGCTTACCCACATGCAGAGAGAGAGAGAGAGAGAGAGAGAGAGAGAGAGAGAGTGGAAGACAGAGACAGAAAGATGCAAAAGAATGGGAGAGAGTGAGAGAAAGTGGAAGAGTAAGAGAAGTGGCCATTGACTGCAATTCTGACAGTTTTCGGAAACAACCCCTTCTCTCTCCCCCCCCCCCCCCCCACACACACACCTGGTGCATAGTGGGACCGATAGTGGCGAGGGGCTGCAGACCCTCATGGGGACCGGCACAATGGGCTTCCCGCCTTCAAGAAGATTGCACTCTTCCTACTTACTTCCCCTCCGGAGCTCTCTCTCTCTCTCTCTCTCTCTCTCTCTCTCTCTCTCTCTCTCTCTCTCTCTCTCTCTCTCTCTCTCTCTCTCTCTCTATCCCTCTCTCTCTTATCATTCTCTCTCTCTCTCTCTCTCTCTCTCTCTCTCTCTCTCTCTCTCTCTCTCTCTCTCTCTCTCTCTCTCTGAGTGTGGATTAAAACTCAGCATGTTTAATCGGGGACTGACGCCGTCGGTGACAGAAATCACTGATTGGCTGTTCAGCTTCAGCGAATCAGTGAATGAGAAGAAAAACAGAAGTGCAAAAAACGACTTCTTTAAGAGAGCATGGACATAAAGTTTGTCTCATTTTCCACTTCATCTTATCTGATCATTCATCATTTTCACATTCCTGATTTGAAGTGGCTATATAAGGGTCAAGGGTATGGAGTCGTACAAAGGGCTACTTGGCTCACAGGCCTTTTCTGCCAGTAGGGCACTGCCAGGTGGGTGAAAGACACACTTGTCTTTCACAAAGTGTCTTTCGCTTTTTCCACAATGTTTTTTTTTCTCTTTTGCCAAATAAAACACAACAGAAACTGTATTTGCGATTCGAAATGAGCCAAATACCCGAGACAGGACCAATAGTCAAAATTTCGGTGTCAACCACTCTATTTCATTCTAGACAGACCAGAAAGGGGCCTCTCTGTTCAAAATACTGGAAATGTCCTTTAACAGAATCCACCGGAAAGTGAGAACACATTAAAGTTCTTAAAAGCTAAAATAAACCTGACCTACTTGGCACAGGGTAAAGGGATAGTATGGTCCAAATTCAATACAAAGCTCAGATGCACAACCGGAATAAAAGGTAAAAAAAGGTTTGACATATCTAAGAATCTACCTTGGGGAAGAGGAAACTGTCAAATATAATTGGGAGGGCATGGAAGAGAAAGTAGAAGGAAGACTAAATAAGTGGAAATTGCTCCTACCAAAAATGCCATTTAGAGGCAGGGCTTTAATAATCAATAACCTGGTGGCCCCTGTGTTATAGTGTGAGGTGGCCTGTGTAGAACCACCTGCTGGCCTGACACAAATTGCTGAAAATTATGTTATTTCTTCTGGGATAAACTACACTGGATACCTCAGGGTAGCAGCCTTTAGACTAGAATACATCCAGAAGTATCTCTCAGGGCCAGAAAATGTTGTATGGTGGCAAGTGGCGATCGCCTCTTCAGATGAACATCTGGGTTACGACAAGACTTTGCTTTGTTTCATATGGATCGTTGTCTTTTAAAGCTGTGGGGTTTACCAGCGTTTTTACAAAAGGTCTGTTTAAATCACGGCGTCTTTAAATAGAAAAGTACATTCTGGCTACTAAAGGAATTCTTGATCAACGGAGCCGGGCTGGGTATCCAGGACCGCAGCACCCCATGCCTTCCCTAGAGACTTGTGTTCCACTGGGAGTTTAACACTGACCGGTGGTAGACGCTGCAGGTCCACGACTCACGCAGGCAGCTGCTTCTCTCCCAACACTCCCTAACACTAATGTCAGCCTGACACACCAGAGACCTTCTGAACTCTGTGGTTGAAAGACTGACTGAATTAAATCCCAGAGGATGACGACCTCCTTCCCTGACTTGGTTTTTATCCTGTTTTAAATGTTTTAAACAACATTTTGCCTGGTTTTAAGGATGAAGATATCGATCAAAAAATGTATCAAAAAAGTATATAAAGTATATATATTTCTTTATATAACAACTTAAGTGTCATGGAGATAGACATTTTGATCGATTTATCAGGGGTTTTCTAAGAAAATGAAATAGAAAATGAAAACTGGACTTATGCTTTACGTTTCATACGATCGTCAAAGTGCCCCAGAGAGAGAGAGAATAAGGAGAGAGAGAGAGAGGGAATAACCGAGAGAAATAAAGAGCGGGAAAATGGATAACGAGAGAGAGATTGGAGGCAAAATGGACAACGACACCCCATGGAGCAGCAGCACTGAAGGGGTGTGAGCGAGAGAGCAAAGCGGAGCGAAAGGGAGAAATGGATGAGCCTCAAGGAAGAGGAAGAGCAGAGAGAAAGCAACAGGTGTTCTTAAGAGCAACGGAAAGAAAAGGGGGCAAAAACAGAACAAGGAAAACGGAGGTCGGGGCACGAGTGAGAACGTGTGACCCTCTTCTCCTGGACGCCGTTGAGACTTGTTCAAGAAGACAAAGGAGTAACATTTGAAGGAATACGGAGAGGTCAAAAGAGTAGAGCACCAGTCCTTACGGCACAGAGGTACGATTCCTGCCCATGGTGCATTGCTGCATGTCTTCCGCTCTCTCGACCATACCTTCCTGTCTTAATCTACAATAAAAAGGATAAATTCTTCAAAAACTATGCAGAACATGCCTGCGATGTCGATGGCTTCATCCGATCGGTCCAACCAATCATTTAATTTTTCCGGCTTCTTTTAAAGGGTTTTTAAAGTTGTTTTTTTTCAACCTGGAACCTTACTTCCCATCATTTTGGTTGACTACTGCAGACAAGGATTTCCAAGATGGGGTTTTGAGTATTGCCAGAGAACACAAACAATAGATATGCAAAAACGGGCTGCAATGTTATCCTTGGGGCATAGCGCCCGCCCAAGTACTGGACATCCTCTCAAAGTGCTGTTTTTTGTCGCCGACACCCTCTGATTATATTCTCACATGATGGAAAGGATCTCTACAGTGAAATAACTTTTTCCTTGCTTTTGGCTTGACCCGGTCTGTTATTTATTGTGTCGCACCGTTCTCGCAGGAAAGAATGTCCTCTCTGAAATCTCGAAAGCATTGAATATTCAGAAACGAAATTGTGTTACGATATTAGGAATGGGGTTAGCTTTAGAGTGCTTATGGTTAGGGTCAGTACTGACATCACACAGAGGGGGCGGTATTGAGGCACTCATTAGCGGTAAGTGGTAAGTAGCAACAGCTGTGGCGGCCGGTGAGTCTCAGGAAGTGAGACTCTTGAGTGGAGAGTCTCTGGAAGGCTGTCTGCAGGTGAGACACGAAGTGATAGGACCTCACCTGAAGGACACACGTTTTTTTGTCAAGACACTTAGATGAGGCAACTTTTGTATTTTTTTGGGCAATTTTTGGTTGTCAATACAGAGGGAAACTGAACAGCGGGATTCAAAAGTGCGGGCTGGTCACCTGGAGACGAGGTGCCGGTGGGGCGTGTCACGGAGAGAGATGTTCGCCTACGGTGGCTGTGGAACTGGGGTGAGTACTTTGCACCTAACCCCCCTAGATAGGTAAGATTGCACTCACCCAGGGAAAGTCTAGGAACATACTTCGAGTTCAACGCAACACGTAGTGACAGACTTTAGGGTTAGTCTGCCCAGGTAAATAACGAGGGCGGAAGGTAAAATGTCAAATCGTATAATCGTATGGATAACACTACGCTATAAGTCCATCAAGCACTTTCCTTCACTCCTTTCTCCAACTCTCAATCACGTTTCCACCATGACAAAGAATCCAGAAGTTAGCATTCAAAGCAGAGAACCTTGAACGCAACAATAGTTTATTAATTTCTGAATTTGAAATGAAAGGTTGAAAGGTTGGAAATCAGCTCTTTACTGAGTCAGGCCCGTTTTAAATTGTAACTTTGTTACTTTTAATACTTTCCTGTATAATAAATATAAAATAAAAATAAATAATAATGTTTAAAAGCCATGTTTTCAATGGTAAATGTGAATATAAATATTTTGGGTTACATTTTGACTACAAACGAAAAGTTCATGTCTCTAAACCCTTTCATGTTATCCCATTGTTGTCGGCAACTCGTGAATCCCAACAAAAGACCCACGCTGTGTGCTTTGCGTGCGTTGGCTGAGAACATCAGAGTTCACAGCTCTGCCATTCAGCTTCAGTGGTCAAACTGAAGCACCGAGCCTTTCTGCTAAATAGAATGGGACTTCACATGCTCAATAAATAGTAACATTTGGTCCTTGCACGCACACAGACACACATACATGCACATGCTGTCACGCGCCCCCACGATGCACATGATAGTACTCCCCTTTTACACACACACACACACACACACACACACACACACACACACACACACACACACACCTTAGCACTCCCCTTTTACACACACGCACACACGTCAAGGTAATTCAGTTTTTTTTAAGACCGGTTCCAAGAGCTGTCAATCATTTGTAAGCCAATCCTGAGCTACTGGTAAGCCAAGGTACGTGCGCGTGTGCGCGTGCGTGCATGCTACCCGAAGCCTTGACTTCAAGCAGATCAGGTGACAAGAAAGCGATGGTGCGATAAACCTGTGTCAGTGTGTTCACGTTTCGTTTGTGTGTGCATCTGGTGTGTTTGTATGTGTGGTTAGCATCTGCGCTGATTTGACCATAAACTGAATCGTTCCTGTCATAATATTATTGTTAGTTTAGTTTCAAAATCTTGCTCATTCTGTTCTCTTTTTTACAACTCTCGAATCTTACCGAAAGCAGCTTTGAACACAAGTTGAGACTCAACTGAACTTTCCTCGACTAATTGCTAGACACAGACTTGGCATTAATCCATCCAACTAAGTACACCGAACTGTTAAACATTATCAAAGACTGAAAAGTTGAGCTAAGGGGGCTTAGCATTGAATGTCCATTTTGCAAACTGTTGGAGTGTGTGTGGAAGATGGTTGGTTTAAGCAGACTGTCCATCTCTATCCATCTGTTGTCCGACTCTGCCATGTTTCCAAAAGTTGTTTGTCAAACTCCTAGTGATTTTGATACAAAGACGAGAGACAGACAGACAGACAGACAGACAGACAAAGATGGGGAGAGGGGGAGAGGGGGAAAGACAAGGGACACGGAAAGTGAGACAGACATAAACAGGGATGCATGGACAGGTCAATTTAAGAGGTCGTGCTGTTCTAGTGAACATCAGCACGGCTGTGATGCGGTCGTATGTACGAGAAGATATGTATTTTACTGTTCCGCAAGCCCTATAATTTGATAAGCTACATCATGATTAGTCTGTTTATTTAATCATTTATTTGGCCGAACCGATCACAAACAGTTCCGCAACTGGACTGGGACTGGGCTGTTGCCAAGCAACACACATTCAAACATTTCCCTGCACACTGGCTTGCTACTCTGTGAAGGTCTTCACGTTACCACAGGCCCGCTACTCTGTATCATGTATATTTATCCGTAGGTTTTTATTTATTGTGCAACCAGTGAAATAGTCGATTGAAAGCTACTGAATTTTGGGGGTAGGTGTGATTCTGATGAGTTCACGGACTACAATCGTAAGTGTAATTCACAGTTATTAGAAACACCTGCACAGCAGAGGGATACATCATACATGTTTAGTTAAAAGTCCCAGGTATGGTCGGAATTGTTGCATAAAGATAGACAAGCACCGCAATAGATGGGTTTATGGATGCAACACGTCTTTTTATTAAATGTTATTTCTTCCAATTAGTATCTGTTTTTTTGCGTTCATTCAATAACATCCACCCGGATTCTTGCCTTTGTCCACGAGCTAGAGATCCTTGGCTATGAGGTTCTATAGACACACTAACACGTACGCTCGCGCACACACACACACAGCACAAGGTTATGTCGGTGTCTGAGGCTTGTGGAAAAGTTGTGGAAAACAAATTTTTGTGGAAAAGTTGGACTTCAAGTCTGAACTTGTTTCATAACTCGGAGAGACAGCTAGACAGTGTGATAGATAAAATATAGTAGACAGATGCAACGAGTGTTTTTATTTCTCTATCAATTAGTTTTCGTAGCGTGTGTTCAGTCAATGTATGACGCGCCCAAATAATAAGGCGTGACAGCCAGTCAATAAGCAAATCAACCAGCCAGTCAACCAGTCAACCAACCAGTCAACTAGCCAGTCAACCGGAGACAGAATAGATCGGCAGGATATCTCCATTTTGTTTTCCACTCCACAGACCAGCCTCAATGCAGCAGCAGCCACACACACACACACACACACACACACACACACACACACACACACACACACACACACACACACACACACACACACACACTCCCCTCTGTCTCATTGACCTGGCCTAATTATCTATGTAATGATATGACCCTTGGGTGGGGGCCTGTGAACAATAGACTGTGCGCGCACACACACACACACACACACACACACACACACACACACACACACACACACACACACACACACACACACACACACACACACACACACACACACTTTGGTGTGTGTGAGTACCTGGAGACCTGTGCCAATCAAGGGTCTCGCTGAAAGAAGGTTCTGGAAGACGGGAGCCGTGGCAACGGAACCAGGCGAGGGGGGGAGATGGGGGGGTTGGGGGCTCACCAGCTAATAAGACACACACACATGCGCGCGAGCATACACACACACGCACACACACTGGTCATACTAGACAATGTACAATTTTAGTACCTGGAGGTGTGCTATCGCAGTGGGAGTTGATGTTTTACGCTTTTAAAGAACACACGGGTGGTTGTGTTGACAGGTTTGCAATGCTACACCCAGGGGCCCGAGCGCGATCGGTTAATGTGCTACTCTTAGCCGAAAGGCTCTGGGTTCGAACCCCAATCTCCTCAGCCTATAGGCGACGGGCCAGACGCCATAGCCACGACGTGCTACCTAGTGTGAATTAATGCTCTGAATCTTCAATTGGGAGGAAAGTGTCTCCCAAATGACAAATGAAGACCAATGTTAGCACCGCCACTGTGAGGGCACACTGTGCGACGTTCAAACTTAACGCGACACCTCAGTACCAACGGTCGGGGAAGAAGACACAAAGCGCTACAGTCTGTCGCGCACACACACACACACACACACACACACACACACACACACACACACACACACACACACACACACACACACACACACACACACACACACACACGCACAAAAAGCGTGCGCACACACACACACACACACACACACACACACACACACACACACACACACACCTTCTCCTACGAGTGATCGAAGGGACTCGCGCTCTTATTGT
Organism: Micromesistius poutassou; assembly: GCF_964030765.1. Taxonomy (NCBI): domain Eukaryota; kingdom Metazoa; phylum Chordata; class Actinopteri; order Gadiformes; family Gadidae; genus Micromesistius; species Micromesistius poutassou. The sequence continues at coordinate 12,397 of NW_028177522.1, read as the reverse complement.
GTAGCTTATGTCGGGAGCGCATTGACAAGAAAAGCGTGGACGTGACAAGGACGACGCGCGCTGATGGAATAGAATTTCTGCCCAATTACCCTCTGTATAGAGCGAGGCTGGGGCCAAAGGTGGCGCGCGCACGCTGTTTGCAAGTCGGAGACGAAGGGAGAGAAAGAGAGAGCGTGTTTGCGTGCGTCTGAGACGGGGAGACGGTGGAGGGGGAGGGAGAGAGTAAAGATATGGTATTGTGTGTTTATTATCTGAAATAACCTTGGGAGGGAGAACAAGAATGAAAAAAAAAAAACATAACCTTTGAAATATTCTAAAGGAATACACTGGTATTCAAGTGTGTGCGGGTGTGGGTGTGTGTGCGGGTGTGTGGTGTGTGTGTGTGTGTGTGTGTGTGTGTGTGTGTGAGTGTGTGTGTGCGCGTGCGCTATACATTTTCAAACCTCCATCCTGGGAAACTCATCCATAAAAGAAACTTCTGAAAATGTATAACCAACAACAATATAAAGTTAACCATATGTGAGCATTTTTTTGTAGCTTTTTTCCCCTCCTTAAAAAAAAGTTGCGAAGAAACAATGTGTAATGAATCATAAACAATCAGCGGTAAATTACAGCAATCTTGCACCTAATTTGTGGATTTCACGTGTGGGTGCCTGCATCACCTCCCTCCATTTACCACCCTGAATGGAACGCAGCCCACTTTTAACATTAGAGGCTGACAGGGAGCGTGTGTGTGTGTGTCTGTGTGTGTGTGTGTGTGTGTGTGTGTGTGATTATGTGTAATGACTTAAACCTAGTTTGATAGAGAGTTGGGCCCACTGCAGGGTGACACTTCCACACACACACACACACACACACACACACACACACACACACACACACACACACACACACACACACAGTTCTCTGGTTTACTGAAGCCTCCAGCTGGTGCAGAATGCCGCTGCGAGACGTCTTACTAGAACCAGGAGATCAGACCACATTACTCCTATTCTCTATTCTACTTGTGCTCCCCCCTCCCGGCTCCACGTCAGATTTAAGGAGCTACAGCTTCAGGGGCTGGTCTTATATCAATTCCAAAAGTTACAAAGAAATCAGTAAGAAACAGAGTTCTCTAGCCTCCTATCCAGCTCGCTATCGGTGGAATAGTCTGCTACCCATAATGGGGAGCTGACTGCTGAAGGATTCTAGTCCAAAGTTAAAACCTACCTCTTTACTCTCTCATTGGGCTCAGAGGATCGTCCCTCAGCTCTGAATACAGATATATATATATATATCTACCTGTTAGCACTAGCCTGCGCCTGAGCTGATAGGTACTAGGTTTAGAGGTTCTCTCCATGGTTCTTGTCCACCCTGGCCCAGCTCATAATGCTATCTCTGTTTTAGTGTGTCGCTATGATCGTGACCGGAAGCCTGGACCGCCCAGATGGATAACTTGGTTGTTAGTTAATGTAGCTCTTTCTTGCCCTTTGGGGGCACTAGGGTTAGGGGATGTCATGAATGTGTTGCCTATGTAGCCCTTTGAGACTTCAAATGTGGGGGCTACACAAATACAATTGACTTGAATTGACTTCATGGTTGAATTGACTTCCACTAACATGGCGACCGCTTCTATCACATCACGTCTTAATTTGTTGCTTTGTTGTGGATTTAGTTGGTCAAATGCAACAAAATGAACTGCTGATGTGATATAAGGCTCTCTGATAGGTAAATTAATATTTTCACACGTTCGATTGAACGTTTCAACTGAACGAACGGCATCGGCCCCCACTAATGACGACTGTTTAATACAATATAATGTGGCGCCATCTAGTGGCTGAAAGAGGCATGTTTTTTTCCTCACCAAATAATGTGCCTTTTATACGCACTAGGGCCTACCTAGGGCCCTACTTATATATTTATTTCTAGAATAAAACGAATAGAAAGCAAAAATAAATAAGACAATTCATATTTTCATTTTTATTATAAGCAAATATACAGTCGTTTTCCATCGATAGCAACAGAGGTTCACAAATAACCGCCAGTGTATCTATATATATTTATATATATATATATGTGTGACTGTAATAAACTGTATACAAAAGACCTCGCAAAACTGTACATCCATTAACATACCTACACGTGTGTGTGTGTGTGTGTATGCATCAGGTACGGGTGATTTTACATGTATATATGCGCTTTGGGTTATTATAGTATTGTAACTTTACGACGACATAAATGCAGGTGATTAAAAAAAAAAGAAGGAAACATTCTTTCCGAAGGCTGTTGCTTACAGGTCGTCGTCCAGATAGTCCACAGTCTGTGACGTTGTGTTTCCATGGCTTTAAAGTTCTCCTCTTCTTTGATGCTAATGATCCGGTCGTCTCTCATGGGCTGATTTTCCTCCCATGCTGGGATTACATGATCCAGTGTGTGGTTTCTTGGAAAAAGAAACAAGCTAAAACTAGGAATATGACGTTGAAACACAACACAAGACTACTGTCTTTTGAAGAGAAACCAAAAAAAAAAGCATTATGTTCTGATATGGACCCCACCATGTTCTAAAACCTCCTTAGTCTTATTTACTGATCCAATGAGAAGTTTCCGTTGTCAATACTTCTGTCCCAGATGAGTTGACTGAAGGAAAGGCTGTCATTTGCATAAAACAGAATGAGTCAGAGTCGAGACAACCTCTCACCTCACCTAATATAAAAAAAAGGTCAAATAGAAACAAAAAAAACCTCAAAGCCAATTAGGGTGGATAAAGAAATACTGAAAGGCTTTGGTTAAACCTGAAGGGACAATAAACATTAAACGTCACATTTGCAGCATTCTTAAGCATGTGTTGGGCTAGTATAAAAACATATTATTTTGACGTATTTGTCACTTTCGTGAAGAGGTGACATTAATACTACATTCTGCGCCTGCTCACTAAAATCAGTCGCTTGTATCCGAAGACCACGCGCGTTTGTTTGAAGTGCAAATAGCGACAACCTGACATCTAGTGGTGAAAATAATTGATTGAACGAACAACGATCGAAGCAATCAAAGTCTAATACGGTTAATTGATTGATCAATTAGCCGTTTCATCAAGTGAAAACACATTTTGTTGCTTATAGCTTCAGAAATGCATTCATACTTCACAATTGACCTCTGGGTTCTACAGTGAATATACAATTCTTTGGTTCTAAAAAGAAAACCCAACATTATCTGGTTACCACCTCTTATATAACAATATATGTATTGAATGTATTATACATCAATTATTTCAGCTTCAACCTATGGCTACGAGCAGGACCGCTGGACTGCACACACGCACATGTGTGCTCATTTGTCACACGGAACGACCATAACGTCCATACATCTCAACAGCAAAAACAGAGAAAAAGATGTTGATGTGTATGACGTGTCGTTCAAATATCCATTTGTGACCAATGCAACACGCACACAGAACCCCCCCGAGGGATATCTGTCCAGTGTGGTCCGACTTGAGGCTTTTTGTTGAACCTGCACTTTGTTCCGTTAACTCATTAGTCACCTCCAGTGGCTTGAGTTGCAAGCCACTTGAGTTGTAGCTACAATTAGTAGCTACATAATTTTGTTCAGACGTTGTCGTCGTCTAAAATGATCAGTTAGTTAAGTGGGGTGGGGAGGGGGGGGGGGGCATTATAAAATGATTTATAGAGAAAATATCCCTGGTGGATTATTATTACTGGGTGTGTCATCGGTTTGTCTATAGGAGTCATGCTAGGTACACAGGAGTCACTCTTGCTCCATCGCTCACTCCATCACGGTGTATATCATGTGGGAACTGCCTAAGAAACAAATTGCGGAACATTTAGTGACATTTCGTGATTGCTAACGGTTAAAAAAAAAGTGACCTCTTTTTAGTAAGGTTTGTAACGCTTCAGTCCAGACCAGACCCCACAAGGCACCTCACGTTCCGATGAGCAACCTGAGAGAATCGCTACGGCAACAAGGCTTCAGGGGGGGGTGGGGGGAGAACAATTCTAGGACGTTGTAATACTAATACAAAAAAAAAAAAAAAAACGTTTTTCCTCTTACATCTGCAATCTATCTACGATGACCGGGCAGTCTGCTCTCTGGATCTCAGCTGCTCTCCCGTTAAACAGAGCGCACCACCGGTTGTGAGTTGGGCGGGTGGGTGGATGGATGGATGGATGGGCTGAGGAGAGGAGGGCATGGCCGAAGACATGATCAGGTCAGGTGGAGATGCAGGCTGTGCCATAGAACAGGGTGGTGAGGTAGCAAATGTGGAGCAATGCGAAGGGTTTCTGTCCTCGGATCTCTCTTCCCAAAACAAAAGAAAGAAAGGGAGGGGGGGGGGGAAAGTAAGTAGGAAGTAAGAGAGAAACCAAAAGAAAGGGCTCTCACAGAGGAGGAGGAGCGATGAAGGAAGAGGCAGAAGTGTTAGGAAGAACAAAGCAACAGGCGATAGCGAAAGGACCAAAACATGCACAGCCATTTTGATAAACGGGGTAAACTACACCTTTAAGGCCGCTATATCGGACAGTCACTCAATGTGTGTTTGTTTGTTTGTTTGTTTGTATGACGTCACACTACAGGGTACCGCTAACTACTGCACTCAACGCAAGAGCTTGTGTCAAAAAAAACAAAGGCCTCCTAAAAAACATTGTGCGTTGTGCCGCTAAGCCTTTTTTGTGCTCCCGCTGCCGAACCACCCACTCCCAAAGCAATAGTGTTCCTCTCGTGGTGTTGTGTCAACGCCTCCTCACGCCAGAGTCACAACGTGGACACCGGCGGTTTCTGTGTGTAGAGCGTGTTGGGTCACTGTTGAGGTTGACCCTGTGATTCAGACTCACAGCCCCAGCTAAAGAACAAAAGCACATTTTCACTAATGGGACAATTTGTGACATCACAAATGGACCGAACGTTAGCAAGGTCCGGCATTGAAAGCGAATGGATGGACGTGTGTGTGTGTGTGGGGGGGGGGTTTCGATGATGGTACTAGGATAATGTTTACAAAATGCTGCTAAAGCAAAAGCTAAAACTTCAGCTGTTTGTTGAACAAAGTCAAACATATCCCTGATCGGAAAAAAAGAGCATTCATCCCTTAACGGTGATAATGCTGTTCTCAAATCTCCGTTAAGCTCGCGGGACCACCTGTTGTGCGCCAGGTGTTGTTGTGACGTACAGGGCTGCGCTTGCTAGCTGGTGTTAAGGCAAAGGGAAAGGCAAAGGGAGTCTGTTTGTGGCTGCACCGTTTGTGTTTTGTGCATTCTCGTCGTTTGTTTGTCATCACAAACAACTCGGTAGCGGGTTTGAACATTTCGGAAGCTTCGACATGTACGCTGAAAAGCAAAGTCGTCCGAAAACAAACGTATTGAGTGTTTTGTAAAGTGCAAAAAGTTCATAAAGACATCAAGCGATTTCCACACGGACACACACGTCGCGCCGCCGAAATGTCACACAACCGACACAAACAAACACGCACTACACAAATACACATCTCAATCTAGTAGTACATGGCCACTCTATCCTACCAGACTCCAAACTATGTACAGAAACAACCACAGGGTACAGGGTGCAGTCTGAGTGTTGGGAGAACTTTTGTTTTACATTCCGAGGATAGAGAATGAAGGACTCACTAATGACAGTGATAATATCATAATATACTCTATGTATTTACTATACATATATATATATATATATATATATATATATATATATATATGCCCGTGTGTCCAAATGACACTGCATGTGATTACATCAAAGGGGTATTCCTGAAGATATTAAGTAAAAAAAAAATGTAATATGGCTTATTGCTAGTTATAATACAATATTATGATATTACACTTTACGATAAATCTTGTAGCAATATGTTCAGGTTACGTATGCGCTCCTCGGTGTGCTATCTTACAGCGGCAACGCCGGCAAATATGCGCGTGTAATGCACATTCAATGATGCATGGTTAATAATAACATGTAGGCTGAAGTGGCTGTGATACGCGTCAACCATCAAACCCCATCTTTTGAAGTTACTGCAGGTCACCGCAAGGGTTTATCGGAAAATTCAGTCGGAAGCTCAGAGCTTCCCGAAGACCACTTGGCGCCTATGACCTTAACTTAAAGTGTAAAAAAAACAAAAACAGACGTCTCTTCCCACTCAGACTCCAGACCAGACACTACTCTACCGCTCTCTCCTTACAGTCACGGTGTCTCTCGCCCGGTTCCCACTTTCCCTACGGAGTATTTCTGGACAGAAGGTTTGCGCACAGGCAACACCAGTTAGTCCTACACAGAGAGAGAGACATGGAAACAGAGAGAGAGAGAGAAGAGGGAAGGAAGGAAGGGAGAGAGAGAGAGAGAGAGAGAGAGAGGGGTGTAGGTTGAGTGTTAGGAATAAGAAAAGAGGAACATAAAAAAAGGTCAAGGTCAGAAAACCATTGAACACATGCAGGCGTGGACCTTGAGCCTAACCCCAACACATTTCTCATCCCCGCTGCGTGTCATCACACGGCATGTTATGTCATCGCATCATCGTCTTTGCTGTGACCTACTGCACGGCGGGCTTTAACCCGAGCGCAATCGGCATCGTCATGAACAGTTCAGGGTGGAGGGAAGTGTGTCTGATCGGAGGGTGGAGACCGTGGGTGGACACGCGGTTCCTCGGTGGGTTTTGGTTTTGGTTTTTAGCGTTTTGTTCGCCGTGACATCGCCAAACGGCCTTGGAACGAGCCGTCTGAAATAGGGAACGCTTTGCCTTTTGATTTGAGGAAGGGGTGTGTGTGTGTGTGTGTGTGTGTGTGTGTGTGTGTGTGTGCGCGTGTGTGCGTGTGCACCCTGAGATTTCTGCACCAGGGAAAGCGGCGACAATCACGTAGATCATGTACCTCACCCCCCCACACCCGGAACCCCTCTTTTTTACGACGGCTGCGTATAAACATTTTCTTTATATACTATAAAAAAAATAAATTAAGGTCCCAAGGGCAATGCAAACAATAATAACAAAAAAAAAAAACTAGACTGTCGTCTCGGGCCCTGTGCTGCCATAGGCCCCGCCTCCTCGGCCCTTAGCCCCGCCCCCTCCCCGGGAGAGGCCGGCGAATCGCAGCAGCGGGGGGAAGGAGGGGTAGTCGGGCCGGGGGCGCCAGCGCGTGAACATGAGCTTCTTCTCTGAGGTGAACGGAGAGTCGAGGCCAGACCTGCGGGGGTGGGCGGCCGCCGCCGCCGGCGGGCTGGGGTCCTGCTGCCCGCCGCGGAGGGAGGCCAGGGGGGAGAACTCCGAGAGCTGGCCCCGGTAGAGCTTGTCGGCGTTCTGGGGGAGAGAGGAGGGAGGGAAGGGGGGAGGGGGGAGGGGGGGGGTGAGAGGGAGAGAGGTGGAGAATTGGAGAGAGAGTGAGAGAAAGAGAGGATGATGGAGAGAGAGTGAAATGGGGAGAGAGTGAGAGAAAAAGGAGAGATGTAGAGAGTGAGGCGGGGAGAGAGTGAGAAAAAGAGGGGACGATGGAGAGAGAGTGAGATGAGAGTGAGAGAAAGAGGGGATGTTGGAGAGAGAGTGAGAGAAATAGGGGATGATGGAGAGAGAGTGAGATGAGAGTGAGAGAAAGAGGGGATGTTGGAGAGAGAGTGAGATGAGAGAGTGAGAGAAAGAGGGGACGATGGAGAGAGAGTGAGATGAGAGAGTGGGAGAAAGAGGGGACGATGGAGAGAGTGAGATGAGAGAGTGGGAGAAAGAGGGGACGATGGAGAGAGAGTGAGATGAGGAGAGAGTGGGAGAAAGAGGGGACAATGGAGAGAGTGAGATGAGGAGAGAGTGAGAAAGGGGACAATGGAGAGAGAGTGAGATGGGGAGAGAGTGGGAGAAAGAGGGGACGATGGAGAGAGAGTGACATGAGAGAGTGAGAAAGAGGAGACGATGGAGAGTGAGAGAGGTCGATAGATGAATGGTGGAGAGAGACGGAGGGATGGAAACAGGTGGATATTGAGACGATGGCGAGAGAGGGAGTGAGATATGATAGAGATGGAGAGAGGTGTAGACAGAGTGAGAGGACGAGAGCGGTAGAGCGAGCGACAGGGCGGGGTAGATGGGGTAGAGGGGGAGAGAGAGAGAGAGAGAGAGAGAACAAAGTTAGTCCCGCAGTATTGGAGCAGTGGGGTTTGCAGCATGTGAAGTCTCACTGTGCAAACGTCCCCACATGGGTAGTGTAAAGCAGCTTGTGTGTGTGTGTGTGTGTGTTTTTAAGCAGGCACAAGCAATGCAGTGGTCTCCAGCCAAGCCCAATCCCAGCATGTAAACACAAAAAATATACACGGAGAACCAAACCAAACCAACCACAGCAGGCCTTTCCGAACGCAACCGCACAAAACCACAACAACAACTCGTGCGATAAACGGGCGCGTAGACATGCATGACGGTCCGATCCTTCGCCCATCCCAACCGTGCACGAAAGCACGCGTTCACGCGACACACATGCACAAGCACACACATTCATGTCCTTCATTCATTGTTTTTCCTTCACGCATTCATTCGGTTATTCATTCGTTATTAAATTGGTGCCACCAGAGGGCAGCAGAGCTCTGTTGAACTTTTGACATTCACACACACACAGACGTTAGGTTAGTCATTTACTACTTAACGTTTAAGTAAGTAGTAAAGTAAGTCTTAAGTTAACCACTCCATAGTCCAACAAAACAGCACCGCAGGCTCACCATCAGTTAGTTGAGATCGTTAACGAAACCGTTAGTGACATAACACCTCTTGATAACCCCAAACTTCATGGGAACTTCCCGGTTTAGAAAGTAAAAGTCATTATTCACTGTGCTCTATGCTTAGTTAAAATACTCCAGCCGGGCTCATACAATATCAAACATTCAATATGTTGATTATGAAGTATGTACTGTTATGAGCTCATATAGTGAATTCCAAGACTTTTATTTTCTAAATCCCGGGCACGGCCCTACACCACACCGTAAGCACACCACACGTTCACAAACCCGGTGGTGAGGGGGTTTTACCCGGGCGTGGGTTCTCTAGTCCTCAGACATGGCCACTCCATCTAGTAAGGAGTCTGAACTCTGGTACGCCACGATCCTGTCAAACGCCCTGCGCGCTCGCACACACTGCAACACACACACGCGCACATGAATACATGGGCACGCTCGCATGAATACAAGTGCACACACACACACACACACATACTGTACATGCACAGGCAGCTGTGAATGCAATTCCACCGGAATGGGAATGATGCAAAAATGAATACAAAAAAGCAGAGAAATGCAAAGCACGTACTTCACGTGAACATGTCCTGAGGACTGCAGTGCACAGCGATGTGCGTCGATCGACAAACACTATCAGAATCAGGCACTTAAAAAGCGGGACATCCCAGTCGCCAGTACTTTGGCTCCTCAGAGTTGCTAGGATCCCCTTGTGTCCGTGGATCGGATTCATGAAAACGACCAAACGATGACTCGTGACGAAATGCAGCCGTTACAAACGGTCACAACCAAAGCATGCATTTCCTTGTCGTGACGTCTGCGCGTTTCCAAACCGATGAAGCATGCACCATGGAAGGTTTGGCACACAAGACAAGGAGAGGAAGCGAGCGAGAGAGAGGGGGGGGGGGGGGAGGAGGTGGGGGCGGGGGTTAGTGGTGCAAAACCAGTCAGGCCATGGGGGGTATAACCCTCACAAGAACGAAAACATGGCAGCAAAAATGCAGCAGCATGAATGAGGAGACGTAGTGGACGAGATCGGAGGAGGAGGAGGAGGAGGAGGTGCTACAGGAGAAGGGGAGAGTACAGAGGAAAGTCACCTCCGGGTTACGGGGGGGGTGAGGCAGGAGGGGTAGGAGGAGTTTAGTAACTAAGTCTCCTGGAGGTCTGGGACAACATAAAGATGGTCGAAGGCTCCGACGCCAGCCTCCGTCGGTTTATCTGTCGCGTCGCCCGGCGACCGCCCCAGGGAGGAGGAGGAGGAGGAGGAGGAGGAGGAGGAGGAGGAGTAGGAGGAGGAGAAACCAGGGGAGAGACAGAGGAAGACGGAGAGGAGACAGGAGTTAATAGGATTAAACAACAAGGGTGAAACAAGATTAGATTGAAACTACAAAAATGTTATGCGGATTTGGTAACACCTTATCAAAAGGGTACAGAAATCAAACTTTAATTAACCATAGTTCATCGTTTGATTCGAGTTGGGTGTTAATGAAATATGAATAGTTTAGTTAAACCCAGATTCTAATCAATTCAATCAATCAATTTAAGTGTACCAGGGTTTTGGGGATTTTAACCCTTAGATGGTCACATGCAAGAAGACCCCCTGGAAAGAAAGACAGCTGGTTCCGGTTTTCATGGAAACAATATCAACCTTTGCATTCAATTTAGACTCTGGTCGCGTGCGATTAAGAGCACCAGTCCTCCCCGATTGAGGACCTTTAAACCAAAGCTCCATAGCCTGTAAAGCCTGTAAAGATCCGGTGACTACTACAGAGAGAACAGACGTCAGGGAAGTCAGAGTAACACACTTGAGCAAAAAAGGTTGAGTTATGGGTACGTGCTTAGCCCTTCACCGATGGGTTAGTCGTGAGGTACAGTTATTAAACACTCTAGTTCCAGTCAGATTAACTGCCTACATTGCGTGTCTATTAGGGATCGACCGATATGGATTTTTTTTTAGGACCGATACTGATTTTTTTTCATCAGCCTTAGCCGATGACCGATACGCCGATACCGATTTTCTTGAGCCGATATTTGGAGCCGATACTGCTTTTGCTCCCTCAATTTACATCATAAAAATGACACAATGATAATAACAAATGTTACAAGTCTCAATTTAGGGGGAAAAAAAAAAATCGTCCGACGCCGATACACGTAAAAAACGCAAATATCGATGATGATCGATATTTGCATCAGGGATGATTTTCATCCCTGATGGGCTTATGTCACGCGACTCGGCCTTATAATTTGACACCTGGAACAAGTCGCCATCAAAGAAGCCATCTCCGTTTTGGATGCATCCTGCTTTGTGACCCAGTGAGTCCGCAGTGAATTTGGTGTTCTTTTAAATGCGGATTCAGCACTAGCATACATATGGTCATGGTCATTCGGTTCTTTGTCAACCAGAGCCAAACAGAGCAGCAACTTGCTTTCAGTGCCGGCACAAACTACCGAGCGACGCCAATGTGTAGGGCTTCTGTAATGACTGCCGCTTTTTAATTTTTTTTTCTTTAAACCAAAATGTCTGCATGAAGAAGTTGTTTTCGGGTCTTCTGAAGTTAAGAAGCGGGCACCGCACACAGAGAGGGAAGGGAGGGGCGGGGGGGGAGGGGGGGGGCTTGACTTACGTCAAGGATGGCTGGGAGGTAGCCGTAGCTAGCGGCCCTCTGCTAATCCAGAGAGTCATATAGCATAGCATCTCAGTTAGCTCATGAAGTCTTTATGTTAACATTTATACGTGTGTGTGTGTGTGTGTGTGTGTGTGCGTGTTCCTGCACATGCATGTATGTTTATGCATCTGTGTGTCCCTACACATGTACGTGTGTGTGTGTGTGTGTGTGCATGTTCCTACACATGCATGTATGTTTATGCATCTGTGTGTCCCTTACACGTGTACGTGTGTGTGTGTGTGTGTGTGTGTGTGTGTGTGTGTGTGTGTGTGTGTGGTGTGTGTGTGTGTGTGGTGTGTGTGTGTGTGTGTGGTGCGCGTGTGTGCGCATGTACATATGTGCATGTGTGCGCATGTGTGTGTGTGTGTGTGTGTGTGTTTTGCGTGCGTGCATGCGTGTGTGTCTTTATGCATGTATGCATGTGCCTACACATGTATGTATGTTAATGCATCTCTGTGTGTCCCTGCACATGTAGGGGAGGGACACTGTAGGGACACAGCCCCACCGTGGGGCTGTGTCCCTACAGTGTCCCTACAGTGTCCTGTGTCCCTGTATAACGGGCGGGGCGTGGCCAGGGGCCGTGGTACCTGGATGCGCTCGGTGGTGGTGGGCCACAGGGCCCTGCAGATCACCTTCTTCACCACGTCGGGCAGCAGGCTGGCCGTGATCAGCAGGATGATGCTGAGCCAGGCCGGCCCGCTGGACAGCATCTGCATGAACACGTAGTACATCCTCTGGTAGTTCAGGAAGGGCCTGCAGGGGGCGCCACAGCGCAGAGAGAGAGAGACGGGTTAAGAGAGGCTGCAGGGGGAGGCGCGTGAGAGCTGTTTGTTTTTGCATAGCAGTGAGTGAGCACTCACACTAAGTTGCCCTGTACCGTACGATAAGTACGATTGCCCCCCCACCCCCCACTGTGCCGCTGGCCTGTGCTCACACTAGGCAATCTCAACTGGGCCTGAGTATGGTTGCCTCTTGTACATGTAGGTTGCGTATCCGTGCGTGTGCGCGTGTCGGCTCATTAGCATCTGTACCGTGGCCTGAGCACACCT
>NW_028177523.1:0-6617 GCF_964030765.1 Micromesistius poutassou | reverse complement strand
TCTCTCTCTCCTCTCTCTCTCTCTCTCTCTCTCTCTCTCTCTCTCTCTCTCTCTCTCTCTCTCTCTCTCTCTCTCTCGCTCCTCCTCTGCTTGCTTCCAGTATATGATCTCAAGGTGGAGGGGGATGTGTATAAAATAGCATCTCTCCATCCTTCCTCCTCCTCCACCCTCCTCCCCTAGTCCCTCCTGTACGGCCTGCATCTGCCCCCAGATGCAGGCGGTCCCTTTGTGCCTCTCACAGGGGCTGAGCAGGTAACCTTGCAGAGGTGTGCGCTGTGCATGCAGGGATCAGTGGAACCGCTAATAACCTCGAGGCTCAAAGTGCTTGTGTCAGGGAACCCGAGATGGGAATCACACAGGAATACACCTTTTTTTATTAATTGGGGAATTTGGGACTTCTATGATAGGCAATCAGGAACGGAGATGGGTGGAGGTGGGCGGAATGAAGGAAAGTGCTTGTGCTTGTCATAATTTGTTTTTTTATTATTATTATTAGTCTATTAAGAGACTCATAAGAAAAGGGATTTAGGTAGTTATCGTTGGAAAGCAGGTCGGGATGAGGCATGTTGCTGAAGGATTGAAAAAACTAGATTACCCTGTCCCCATATCTAAAATGCCGAGGCACAGTTTCAGAAGTATTCATTGGCCCTATGGAAGAGCAGTGGCGTAGCATGCTATCCCCAAACACCCATACAGTTCACAGTTCACAGTAAAATTACAATGTTCCTCAATACTGAACACACAACAGATCTGACATCGCACATTAACAGTAGGTTAATAATGTTAGGTTAACATTAACTTACTCTTACATTTTAGTCATGATACTTCCGTAACCAATTATAATCTCTAGAGGGATCTGGGTGGGGTTCAGTTTCAACATCAACCAGGTGCACCATCAATATACCCCTCTCTCCCCCCCCCCCCCCCCCCCCCCCACTCTACACCTGAGACACCTAGTGCAACATAAAAGACCCGACCATCAAAACAATTTGGCCATTTAATTTCCATTCACCCTATGTCGGCGGTATTTCCTCATCCTTGACTTGCACAAATGGTGAGGGGGTTGACGAAAAAAACCGCCGACGCTGCAGCACCGCATTCTCTCTGTTTGGTCGCGCGCTGAGCAGTCAGCAGGTGGACGGGAGGCCGTCTCTTAACTGGCCCAGGTAGAAACCGGAGCAATCTGCCGAGCGATAAGGACAACGCTGTTAAAAGAACAACACAACAAACAACAACACTTCTAGTGTGGATGCTCTCGGGGACGTAGCGGTCCTCCGTGCGGTTAGATTCACCGTGGCGACCCGCGTGGTTCGATGCAGTCGAGGTACTCCTGTTCAATCGCAATCAAGACACACTTCAGATCCTGCATTACAAACCCACAACCGTGTTGGCCTGTAGGCGATTCGTCTGAGTGCGTCTATTTCCAGTAGGGGGGTAAACGCACAGAGAAATAGCGATCAGAAATTGCTACCTGAACAGGGGTGCACTTGTTCGTTCAAGACTTGTTTTTCCATTGTTATAGCAATGAGATCTGACACCAGGCCACAAGGCGGTCGGCCGATTGTTGCTCAAGACGGATTCATCCACGGAGCAGAGCCGAGAGACACTCACTTGATAAGACTACGATTCTGAAATGTCATATGATCGATAATATAACGCAGATCGACCAATATTCCACGTCTCCATCTCTGACCTTAACAAATTGCCATGATTCCTCAGACAGTCTGCCAGAGTCATATATCTATTTTACCTTCATCAATGCTTAACCATGCCATTATAACTTAATTAGCTCACGGTTCGTTACGTGATTATCTAAAAACCTTAGCGGATAAATGGATTAACAGATTATGTGTTCATTCATACGTTGGTTTCAGGCAAAATAAGCCAATTCTAAAAAATAAGGAAACTAGTTCTGATTGGAAAAGAAGGAGGATCAGAAAATATTGTTTTTGAGTATATTTTATTGATAACGGGATAGTTGCAGATAATTTGTTTAATTATTAAATATCTTCTTAATAGTATATCTTCATAATAGTATATGAATAGTTGTGTGTGTGTGTGTGTGTGTGTGTGTTAGTGTGCGTACCTGCGTGTCTGTGTGACATGTCTGGCCACACGGAACATGTCGCAATGTGTCTCTCTTGCTCTTCTTTACGTTTACAAAGGAATGCGTGCATACATGCATGTGGAGGTATGTGCATGCATGCCTGTGCATGTATATGCATGTGTCAATGCCCGTACGTACCCCTGTGCAGACCCTCCGCCATCACCAGCCTTTACGATGGGCCCGGGGACTCCATTCTATAATTGATCACACAGGATTTATTAGCCCCCTGATTAGCGTGTAGGGGCGGAGATGCATCCCGTCTGGTGTTGTGGGCCGCGGCGTTTGGCCGCTCGGTCGGTCCTGCTGTTTCTGGCGAGTCGTCCGCTATGACCGGAGCCAAGCTAGGCTGTTTAGCTTCAGGAGCTTTAGCTGGAGCCAGGCAGAGGCTCAGAGGCCTCCCGTGAGCATTTAACTCATCTTATGGATGGATATTGGCTGGTTTGTTGTGGTAGTTGTTGGAGAAACACGGTATTGGGGGAGTGCACGTTGTGCAAAAAGTTATGGGTTTGATTTCCATTTGTGATATGTTTGACACCCGGTGACTAAATAGAAAAGATTAATTAAATTTTGTGCGTGTGTCTGTGTTTGTATGTGTGTGGAATTAAATTCAAGAAGTTATGAGATGAATACAATTATGGGAGAAGTATTTTCTTATCTCATGACAAAGGCCGATGAATGTGCTGGAGGAATACTTCTACTTGGAAAAAGCTCACTACTGGAGAATTTGGAGAATTATATACCTCGTGGTTGAACGCTGTTGACAATAAAACTGCTTCTGAACGAGTTTTGTTTGCTCCAGAGAGATATATACTTACTCTCTTGATAGATAGAAAGAAACATAGATAAAAAGAAAACAGCATCTATTCAATCTCAAATACGCTTTTCTATTGTAAAGATAACAGTTTAGTTATCTTTTAAGTCCATTCTTTATTTCAATGCCTGTCCCCTATATCCCAGTGTTAATTGAAAACTAATAACTATTCATTCTCTCTCTCTCTCTCAGATTGTTGAGACCGGCAAGGAGTCTCTACCGAGATGGCTGAAGTGGAAAGCGGCCAGTCGGACGCTCCAGGGTCTCCCTCTGGAGGAGGACCGGGGCGTCTACTACATCTCTGTCTCCGTCTCCAACCACACCAAGACCTCGTCGCCCTCCCCCACAGAGTTCTTCTCCGTGGAGGTGCACCCGGAGGACTTCCTGGACGTGGACCCCGGCCAGCTGGCGTTGAACCAGGCCACGGGCGTGGACGACAGCGGCCTGCCCTTCGTCTGTGGCAACGAGGAGCCGGTGACGGTGCTCACCGTCATCCTGGACGCCGACCTGACCAAGATGAGCTCGGAGCAGCGGGTGGCCCTGCTGGGGGACATGAGGAGCTTCTCGGGGGTGGACCTCCAGAGCATGAGGATCCTCCCCGTGGTCAACAACCGGCTGTTCGACATGTCCGCCTTCATGGCGGGGCCGGGGAACGCCAAGAAGGTGAGCCGCTGATGGATGAGTTGGGGGTTACCGTGGCAACTCGTTTGTATTGAATAACCCAACAGTGAAACAAATCAACCTGCAGGGACAATGGCGTTGGCAGGGAACCAGACTATTGCTAATTGTATTAAATGAGCTCGAATTAGGGCCAAATGATGTGTGCTGCTAAGTGTATCCTGCTTTGTGTAGTCCTCTCGGTTGGCTCTTAGTGTTTGCTTACCTTTTAAACACTATTGAGTGAGTTTAGTAAATATAGAAAGTGTAGATAATTGGCTTTGAATTGCCGCTTGAACAATCCACTCAAACAATTTAGTTAATTACATGTTTTTTAGACCATTAAATCTGCTTTGTCAACTCATTCATTAATTTTCCCTCCCGTCAAGGTGGTGGAGAATGGAGCCCTGGTGTCCTGGAAACTGGGCTGCTCCCTGGACCAGGGCAGTGTCCCCAACATCCACAGCGTCCAGAAGCCGGCCAAGGAAGGCACCATGTCGGCCAAGCTGGGCTACCCAGTGGTGGGCTGGCACATCGCGAACAAGAAGCCCCACATCCCCAAGCGGGTGCGGCGTGCTCTGAACAACACCCCCACGCCCCTGTTGACCGTGCTCCCTCCGACCAGCGTGGTCGAGCCTCCCGTGAGGATCGTCCCCACGCTGTCCTCTCCCGCCATCGCCGGGCCCACTGACAGCTCCGCCCCCCCTGTGCGAGGCCCAGTCCCCCTGCCCGGCAAACCCACCATCCGGATCCGGGACTCCGTGGTCCACACCCCCACGGTGGTACCGCCGCTGCCCACCAGAGTGATGGAGACCACCAGCTCTGTGCTCATCCAGCCCACCATGACCAGGCCTACCTACGTGGAGGCCACGGCCACCCCGGCCCCTCCGAGGAAGCCCACCAAGAAACCCAAGAAGCCCAAGACCACACCGGTGCCCCGGGAGCCAAAGGTGACCACGGTGAAGCCGACCAGGCGCACCACCCCCTCGTCCGGCATCGCACCCGACCCCAACAACGAGAAGCCCGTTCTGCGGAACCCCATCGACCAGGTCAACGCCCTGGTGGGCACCTACTTCGAGGTGAAGATCCCCTCAGACACGTTCTTCGACAAGGAGGACGGCACCACGGACAAGCTGCGTCTGACGCTGAGGCAGAACCACAACGAGGTGGTGGGCGAGGACTCCTGGATCCAGTTCAACACCACCAGCCAGCTGCTCTACGGCCTGCCGGAGGCCCAGCACATCGGCAAGCACGAGTACTTCATGCAGGCAGCGGACAAGGGCAGCCTGAACGCCATTGACGCCTTCGAGGTCCGGGTGAACCGCTGGCCCGCCAATGACAAGACCCCCGTGACGTTCACCGTCCGCCTGGACGGCGAGCCGCGCTCCGTGACCAACGACATCCACAAGAAGATCCTGCTAGTCAAGAAGCTGGCGTACGTGCTGGGAGACCGCAACAGCAGCACGGTGAGCCTGAGGAACATCACCAAGGGCTCCATCGTGGTGGAGTGGACCAACAGCAGCCTGCCGCAGCACCCCTGTCCCCGTGAGCAGATCACCATGATGAGCCAGAAGTTGGCCGACGCCGACGGGCGGCCTGTCCAGACCTTCAAGAACGCCATGGGCCCCGAGTTCAGGCCGCTGGACGTCAAGGTGAGAGGGAGGTCCAGCTGCAAAACCTACTCCTTCATCCCACCGGGAGAGATCGACATTCCGGAGCCCGCGACCGTGACCCCGGCCATGGGCACAGGGCGCCAGAGCACAGACGACGTGTATCTCCACACGGTCATCCCCGCCGTGGTGGTGGCGGCCATCCTGCTCATCGCCGGCATCATCGCCATGATCTGCTACCGGAAGAAACGGAAGGGCAAGTTGACCATCGAGGACCAGGCCACCTTCATCAAGAAGGGCGTGCCCATCATCTTCGCCGACGAGCTGGACGACTCCAAGCCCCCGCCCTCGTCCAGTATGCCCCTGATCCTCCAGGAGGAGAAGCCCCCCCTCCCGCCGCCAGAGTACCCCAACATGGCCTCCCCCGAGACCACCCCCCTCAACCACGAGATGCTGGGGGAGTACACCGCCCTGCGAGATGAGGACCCCAACGCACCGCCGTACCAGCCCCCGCCCCCCTTTACCACCCCCATGGAGGGCAAGGGGTCCCGGCCCAAGAACATGACCCCCTACAGATCCCCACCCCCCTACGTGCCCCCCTAAGACCCGCCCAGCCCTCTCTCCCCTCTCTGGGGGGACGAGGGACGGGACGCCTGAGGAGCTGGGCCGGCCTCCTCGCGGAAGGTTCTTTTTAGATTTGTAGGACGGGAGGGTTGGTAAGGTGCTAAAACAACCACATGGTAAACATGGACTAATCTTTGGAACGGGGAACAGGAGAAGTATGTCGGGAGGGGTTTTACAAACGACCGATGGACTGATCTGGGGACAAACGAGAGCTGGAGAAAGACTACTGTTGAAGTGCTGGACCCGGCCACTATGGCAGCCTGCAGAGGACAAACTACTTGGTGACACACTTTGCTCCCAGGCTGTGTGGCTTGACAGTGGCTACAGTTGGGCGGCGAGACAAGCTTTCTCTGGTCACAGAATTGTCATTTCTTTCCCCCCATGGGTTCTTTTTTTTTTAATACTGGCTTTATTATATTTTTTTCCTCCTTTCTTTTCTGTTTTACCCAACCCCTCCCATCACACCCCAAGGACAGACTGCTTCCGCCTAACACTTCTCCCTTTGTCTTGTTTGGAGAAATATGAAGAGACAATGGCCAGCCACCAGCCCACTGCAGGCACAAGTGTTTTTTAATAATGAGCGCCGGGATATCAGAGAGAGCCCTTATCGTGGGAATCTCAACTCACCTGCAGACGATGAGGCGAAAGAGAGGGCTGCGTGTGCGTGCTTTAGTGTGTGTATGTGTGTGTGTGTGTGTGTGTGTGTGTGTGTGCGTGTGCGTGTGCATGTGCTCACGCGTGTTTATTCAATCTCAGTATGGTTTGCCTTTTAACTCTAGCTGTCCATTGGTTTCCTTTATCACACTGT
>NW_028177524.1:0-14458 GCF_964030765.1 Micromesistius poutassou | reverse complement strand
CGGTCAGCGGACCAACTTTTGTTGGAGGTGCCCAGGACCAGGCAAAAAACCAGGGGGGACAGAGCCTTTGCGGTGGCAGCTCCCAGACTCTGGAACTGCCTCCCCCTACACATCCGGGCAGCCCAGTCGCTAAATGATTTTAAATCTCAGTTAAAGACCCACCTTTTTTCACTGGCCTTCGATTAGCGTTTCCCTTTTTACAAGTGCCAGCAAATAGTGTCCCCTAGTTACCTTTTAAATTTCTCTTCTATTTTATCCTATTTTAACTCCTAGAGTCTTTGTCTTTTAACCCTTCCTTTTCTTTTATTTTCTTGCGCTTTTTTGCCTTAGGTTTTTTTTTTCATTGTGTATCTGCACTTCCTGTGAAGCACTTTGGTTGCGGCTCAGCCGCATGTAAAATTGTGCTATACAAATAAAACTTGACTTGACTTGACTACAAGAAGAGTTTGTTTTAAAAAGGTTGCCATTGATTTAGAATTTATAGCAAAAACTCACATTTCAAAATCATCATTGCTGCATCAAACAACTATTATGGTGAAAATATTTTGTATTAATTTTGTAGGTGAAAGGAACATGTCAATTTTATGTTTCAGTACATAAAGAAAGAAAACCTAAGAAAACCAAAGAAAACCTAGAACTATAACACACACGCAGGAAGGGTTATTTAAATGGATTGATGTCTTCGTACATTCTGAAGGTCGAGTCTCTAAAAATACTGTGCAAGGCGTCCTTTGATACAACTTGATTCTCCTTCTCTTTATAGCCATTGTCATGTCATTACCATCAACATGAAGCTGTTTAGGGCTTAAATTCTTCTCAATATCTCAAATCTGCTAAATGGTGACATGCACCACAAGAATAAAAATATTGTTATAATAATTATAATATAATAATTTGTATTTATATGATTTTTGAGCATTTCTAGCATACTATTCAAATAGGGTATAGGGTTTATTCTTTGCATACTGTGTGTCTGTGCATGTGTGTGTGTGTGTGTGTGTGTGTGTGTGTGTGTGTGTGTGTGTGTGTGTGTGTGTGTGTGTGTGTGCATGTATGTATCTTTATCAGTTGTTGTATTGTTGTTTTTGCTTTGTATTTGTCTGACTCGACATCATTGCAAATGAGGGTCACCCCTCAATTGATCTTTCGAGTATAAATAAAGGTTAAATGAAAAAAAAAGTAAATAAAATGTGTGTGTGTGTGTGTGCACACGTCTGTGTGTGCAACACAACCGTGTAGAGAGATCAACAGAGACACAGGCAGCAAGAAGATTTTGAGGGTTCTCTTTCTCTTCCTCACTCTGTGTTGAACAGTCTCTTTCCGTTCAGTGTGTGTGTGGATGTGCGCGCATGCATGTGCCTGCATGCGTGTGCATGCATGCACGTGTGTGTGTGTGTGTGTGTGTGTGTGTGTGTGTGTGTGGTTATTCTAACGCACGTCCCGGCTGCCAGCTAAATGATCCCCCAGATGAGAGAACCAAGGCAGCTCCGAACCTCTCAGCCTGTCATGGACCATTACCACGGCAACGATGGCTGGACCGGAGAAAAGGAGAGCGAACAACAATTCCTTCTCTGAGAAACGGTCGGGCTGCGGGAGTGAGCGGAGGGGCTTACCGGTATTGATTGGTCACAAAGCAATAATGGCAGCGATAGGAATCAAACAGCTGCCTTGTTTTGGGGGATTGCACTTTAGGGAACCTTCGTCTATCTGACTGCACACTAGGAATCCTTCACTGGGTTGTTGTTATTCGTTAATGATGAAGTACTTTTACCCTGAAATCACCCCCTTTGGAAGTTAAGGTGCTCAACAAAAATGTGGTATACAAGGCGATTGTTAGGCATGATGTATGCCTTCCTTTATCGGTTATATGGTACATATTTTATTGTCTATAGAGTTTAAGGCATGACGAAAGACCAGAGAACCAGTCAGAAAAATATAAATGTATATTTGTATTCTATATATATAAACAAAGAAATGTTTTCCATCAATCTATCATTTTGAGGAGAATTGTCATGTGATTTGTCTAATGTTGTTAAATGTAATACTTGATCTAATATGTTATTTTGACTCTTAAGGCTCTGCTTTCTCTGCTTTCACTCTGTCCCTCTCGCTCTGTCTGTCTCTCTCTCTCTCTCTCTCTCTCTCTCTCTCTCTCTCTCTCTCTCTCTCTCTCTCTCTCTCTCTCTCTCTCTCTCTCTCTCTCTCTCTCGCTCTCTCTCTCTTTCTTATCGGGCCCCATGTCCTGTGTTGCTCCAGATTGGGGGAAGAGATGAGGGGATTAATGCTAGATTTAGTTTGCTTCTATTTGAAAGGCTAAGGGAGGCCATGTGCAGCCGGTAAACAGGCGGGCTGTGGGGACCGGAGGGCAGGCGGCTTAACGTCTGCCATGTTTATCCACCAGCAGCACAGCCTCCATATCCATACCGAGTTTACCGTCTGTTTGTGTGTAGCGTCTGTTTGTGTGTTGCTGAGATTCTAACAACACCAACGTCACATTTAAAATCATTAGCAACAGAGTCGGATTGTGTGGTCGATAAATTCTGTTGCGCTCTTTCTCAGAACAGAAAACAAACGTTCACCTGGGAAAAAAAACACCCCATTCATGCATATTTAATACAGAAAGGTTATTTGCATATTGAATTGAGTTTGATCAGGTATCTAATTGGCGGTGATCAGTGATTGGTGAATAGTACGACAGCTGATGGAGCAGTGCCTTGTGAGGCTGGAGGTGAGCCAGGAAGCCAGAGGAAGGAAGTGAACCTCCACGAGCTCAGTCCAGTCAACCGTTTCATTGCAACGCTGCAGAAGTCCTTTATCTCGCTCCGTCTGTGAGACCCCGACCGAGACCCGGTCTTTACCCCACGGCTCAGAGGGCAGGCCGGGGTCCGCAGCCCGGCGGGCCGGCTGCAGGGAGGGGATAGGGGGGGGGGCCCAGACGGCTCCGGCTCCTCTCTCTGAACCCACCAGGGCGGTTCTGATCTTCCGCATGGGGCCACCCCCATGTGGGTGGAACTCTCTGGCTTGGTTCTCAGTTTCAAATCACATGTTTGGCTGCTTCTTTATGATTCGTGACAGATAAAAAACCGGTATGAACCCGGTTTAAAGTGCAGCTATTCCTGGCTGTAATCCAAATTGAATTGCAACGTCATGGTGACCTGTCAAATCTTTTGGATGGTGAGTCTTGTTTTTTAGCAGGTTTGTTTATTCACGCACGAAAGAATCTTTGAGCCTAGGAATGTCTGTTGAGGCGCACTTTCAGGACCGCCAACGCGAGGTGTTTGAGGGAGTGTGTGATGTGCACATCAGATAGTGCTGAACCCAGGGCTCCCAGTAGGAGGGCTCTGTACTGGCTGCTCTCCGCCACGCCTGGCTGACTTCCCCAGAAACGCTGCATCTCCCAACAGACAGTATTGGGACAAGGACACTTAATTTGCTTCAATTATCACAATTAGCGGCTGCTTAGCAACCTCACCTCTCCTCCTTCACACTCCTAAATGGACGTGCACACACACATGCACTCGGAAACCAATATTATTAATATTATATTATTAAGAGATAATTAAGAGATAAAAAATACATAATACATATGCATAGTGATACAATGCTCAGTTATGTAGTAACATATTACATAGTGTGACATATTACTATGTTTCAGACGCTGGCCTGAATTCTGAAAGATATATCAATTCAAACTAAGGTATAGGGCAACTTTGCTGGTGGTAACCTATCGCCTGACCGTAACCTAGCAACAGTGGGTCGGTTGAATTATTTAATCCTTAACCAGACCTTTTCCAGCATTTCACTTAATGGATGAAGACGAATCGCGTGCTGCGACAAAATGCAACCATTCAGGGTGAAGGGAGCCGTCCGAGTGAACCAATGGGAGGGAGGGAGCCGACGGGAACCAATCAGGTCTCGGGAACAGTGGACTCGATCTAAACTTCTTCATCAGGCCCCCAGGAGGCAAATGTGTTTTTCGTAGGCGGAATCCGGAAGAATCATGAATATTAATGAGGGGATAGCCGGAGAATATCCAATCACGTTGGTTTAAATCCCTGATCCAATCCAAAGGGCTAAAATCCGTAACGTGACGGCAGGGTAGGTAACTTAAATTGTAATGTATATTAAACTAACGTTAGTCAAACACATTTCTCTGATAGGGTTATGGTTAGGGTTAGGGTTAGGGTTAGGAGTCACCGTGCGAGTTTGCCTGACAGGCTGCCTGTCCAATCCCAGATAGCAAAATACATTAATTCAATGTTGGATTTTGGTCAGATTGGTTATTTTTGGTTGAGGTTGAAAAATATATGTTGATTCAATGTTCAATTATAGTTACCATTTCAACAGTTGAAAAACAGTTGTTGAATCAATGTTGTATAGATGATGATTTTTCAATGTTGAAATGCCCTACAATGAATGGTGATGGGGTGCAGGGAGAGGGGGGCTCACTTCTGTGGCGGGAATTTAGACTTTTGTGGGCAAGTCGGCAGAAAAAGGCAGTTGGTCCTGTGTGTGAGACAAACTGGTAAGTACTTGCAATATAATTTATTATCCCATTCAGATATTATATATTCTATATATATTATTATATTCACGTGACTGTCATCTGTTACGACTGTGGTCGTAGTTTTTGTATTCTGTGTTTGTGTGTGTGGCTTTGTGTTTTCTGTCAATCTTCTATGTAAATAGGAATGTGCCATTCCCGGGTGGGGATTGGTCCACTCGTTTCGGTCGGGGACGGTGATTGGCCAAGGCAAGAATAAAAGGAGTCAAGATGGCCACTGTGGAAGCCAGCACTTCCATCCTCCTCTCCCAACAAGCTACACGTGTTTTTATGTCCTGTATTTTAGTTTAGAAGTTTCTGTTCAAATAGTAGGGGTGGACTGCCATTTCAGTTTGTATTGTTTCCTCCTGTTTTCATTAGAAAGGGAGCTGATTTAATTGTCATTTGTTTTCTTAGGTTAGAGTCTTTTGTTTCAGATAGGGACGTTTTGGTTGTTATTTTGGCCTGGGTCCACCCTGAAGCCTACTTTAGTTACTTTGATAATTGTTTGTGTGAATAAATCCTGTAATCATTTAAAAAGGAACAACACGTGTGCTAGTGGCTACTTGGGAGTTGGGGAAGAGGGGTGTTTTTCATGTTGCGTCCTAGGCCCCTAGAATGGGGCCTAACACATCGTATGACTAAATGTTAACTTGGTGTATTATTGCCAGAGGTTAAGATTAAGATACACTTTATTGTCCTTGAAGGAAATTTGTCTTGGACTCCAAGACAAATTTCCTTCAAATATATGCCATAAATAAATACCTTTTATTTATTTATTTTTAATTATGGCAGAGTTGGTCCTCCATAGATAAATGGCTCATTCCATGGGGAAGAAAATGCATCCACTCTTGAAGAAGCACTTCACCCATTTCCAACGTTCTTCATATAAGTGGTCCTCTAATGCAGTTGTTCTCAACCATTCCAGGCCGTGACCCCTCCAAAATAATCACATTTGACTTGGGGACCCCCACCCTGACAAGCACTTAGAATTGTTGGTGTTGAGGCATTGCATTTAGTTTGACTCGGTTACACTGATAAATATTGTGAAAATAGCCGATCTACAAGCTCGCAATGTGAAGGTGCTGGGAGCTTGTAGATCGGCTATTTTCAAAAATGTTGCCTCTTTCTTATAGAGGAATCCACGGTGCACAGCGCTCAGTGCAATCATTCCTGCGGTGTCAATCAGGCCTGTGTTGCGCTAGCAAATATAGAATAGAATAGATTAGCCGTTTATTGTCATTGTACATCTTGCAAATATAAGACATCCGGTGGACTGTCTCTTCCACCTCTATAGACGTCTATAGAAGTACTCTTATTCTGAAGAGATCGTACACCGGAAGTCTATTTGCTAGTGGAACATAGGCCTGATTGACACCGCAGGAATGATTGTGTTCAGTGAATTTGTCTATATATGACAATTTGGCCAATGTTTGACCAGGTTTTATAGTATAATTTGTTGATTACTTTTGATGCATTAATGGTATTATTTCTTCTCTTTCTTTTTTTCTGAGGTATTAAAAATTTCTTAAAAGTCTTTAAATTGTCACTTCCCTGTCATCTGGGGACAGCCCCCAGATTCATGCGGGGGTCCCGACCCACAGGTTGAGAACCACTGCTCTGATGCTCCCAATAGGACGGCACCACTTCTGTCTGCTCGCGCTGCGTCTCAGAGGGGTTCTGTGCCTGGGGACAGTTCTGAAACCGCCCTACCAGTGACATAATTTCAAGCTAATGGACATTGAAAATGACCACTGTGCTCCTCTGAGACACAGAGTAGACATAAACTGTGCCATTGTTTTACCATATGAAGATTTCTTCTTTCTTTTTGTTACAGCGGCTTGCGTCAAATTTGACCGCAAGTTGACCGAATTGCGTTACGCACCTGAGAGGAGTGGCGGGGTACCAAGAAAAAGCAAAGGTTTTAAGTACACAGTTTTAAGGACAAATGTTATTGTAATGTTCATAATTATAATTTAATAAATAACTAATAATTGAATAAATAAATAACTTTGAATAATGGTCTGTTTTGTTGGTGTTTTTTTTGTTCATAGAGCATGCACTAAAGCAGCTGTTCTCAACCTTGGTTTCTTAAAAATAATTGAAATAGCCGATGTAATGGGGTTTTTAATGAGGCAGATTAAAAACATACAAAGCAAGGTTGAAAAGTATTGAAATGGCCCTTTAATAATAACCTTGTTTCAATGTATAATGCAATGCATATATATAGTTGAATCAATGTTGATTCAATTCTACATTCTTTCAATGTTGATCATATCATAATTGAATCAAGGTTGATTCATTGTCAGAATTGATTGGAAATTCAACGTTATTTCAATCTTGATCATAGCGAGCACTTTCAATGTATATATCATGTCTGACATCAATGTTGATTACAATCTTCAGCCTGACAATATCTCAATGTTGATTCAATCACATTTTGCTACCTGGGATACTAGCACTTGAGGCGGGACTTTTTCCGGATTCCGCCTACAAAAACCAAGTCGCCCCCAGGAGCAGTGCCTACTTCCGCAATCCTCTAGTGCTCAGTGGCCAAGCCATCTCCCCGTTCACGGGGATATCTATATACAAGTGGGGAACAGGAACGTGTCTCCGCAATTTTTTTTCTGGATATCAATCAAAGGCTCATAATTATCTTTTGACCATGTACTAATAAAATGTAAGTTTTCTCTTTTCAAAACGCCGCCTCAAGCGTTTTATTAGCCGTTTTATTTTATTTTTTTTGCTGGAGAAGTGGGTGGGCAGCTGAAAGGAGTCATAGTGAAACAAATGTTGTTTGGGCCCGGCCTCCGAGAGGGCTCAGTGCACGGCTCTGTTAACTTATCGTGTCCGAGGTTTTTCCTTTTACTTAACATGAATGACGTTGATGGTTTTTAGGCACTTTGGTGACTTTTTATCACTTAAAGTCGCCGATGGATTTGTAGACTGGTTCAGCTCGACACGTGCACTCAATAACTCTCACGTTCTCACGTTCCTCTGCTTGCGATCATTGCGATCCACTATTTATTGATCCATTCATTAAAAAGATCCAAAGACAAAGAACGGGTGCATTACGGGATCATGATCAAAAACGAATATAAACATTTCAGTTGCGTTGGTTCGTAAGTTCTATCTCTTTTTATTTGATTTAAAATGTGTTGCTTGCTGGTTCCATGGCTTATAATAGGTCCATGGTTCCATGTGGGTCATTTCAGACTCCTTCTCTTCCTAACATCTTGACTGAATCGGTGAGTTCCCAGGGTACACCAGCTGATGGGTCTGTGTATATATTTGTTAATTAGATTCTCGTTTCAGAAACAGAAAATTATATATAAAAAAAACAAGTGGTAATTATGATTTTTGTTTTAAAATACAAAAAGGAAAATTGAAATACAAGGTGTTTTTCTTTATCAGGTCAAAAAAGGACAAACTAATCTAAAATAATAATTGTTAAATAATAATAATTGTTAGATAATAATTGTTGCCCAGGTGGCAGGAGGAGTGTTATTTAAACATCACTTCCATGGTCTGTGAACAATGCGTCTGTGCTCGCTCTCTCGCGACCTCTCGCTTATGATGCTACAATGCTAACAATGCTAGAGATCGAGAATATTTCCACATCCTGAACGTCATGCACACTAGGGCGTGGCTTAGGCTCCCATGATGCGGAAGCAATCCTGTCCTTGATGTTGCCCTGTGCCACTGAGCAGTTTCCGTAGGAATGAATGGGCGCCATGTTTCAATCCGGTGTCCATTCTTTATAGGTCCGTGGATCTAAAGACCGTTCATGTATAAACAAACCTATAAACACACGGGCGCGCACGCATTCATGTAGACACACGTTCCCAGGGGTGAGAGGTAAATTCTGTCCACCACATTCTGGTGGACTGTGGGACTGCACCCCTGCGTTGTTATCGGGAATGGTTGGTGGCAGCGTCTCTGTGTCTCAGAGGAGCAGTGGAAAAGGTTTTCATCACAGAGTATGGTGATGTCGGGTCCACTTTGAACCTCAACACAGTCTGGTAACACCCCCCCCCCCCCCTGCTGCTGCACCGGGCGCTTGCTTTCAAAGAGCCATCGCTTACGGGAAGGAGTCACTTTGATGTTTACCTGAAAGCTTCATAAAGTGTACCAATATTGAAACTGCCGTAGTAGCGATTTATACAGTGTGTGTGTGTGTGTGTGTGTGTGTGTGTGTGTGTGTGTCAGGGTATGAAATTCACTTTTTTAATGCATTCATAAAATCATGAGAATTACCACATTTGTCTATGTTGCATGACAGACGAATACGCCGTGAATAACCCTGAGCCACAGTTGATTTCCTACCCTGGTGTATGTGTGTGTGTTTATGTATGTGTGTGTCTTTTGATTAAAATGGTGATTCACTGATTTGTTTCCCGACAATGCCAGGTAACCAGTGAGTTTACATGGAAACTGGATATTTATTAATAAGAAGCATTGCTCCTTTTGTGAATTGTAAAATGATATTGTGACAGGTTGGCTGTCCTATTCCCCACTGTGATTTGATTTAATTCTAAAGTTAAGTTATGGATCATATATATATATTTGTATTATTATCGCAGTTAACAAAATCATACTTTTGTATGATTGTGTGTATGTGTGTGTGTGTGTGTGTGAGTGTGTGTGTGTGTGTATGGTGCTTGTTTACTAAATCAATCTCAACAGCATCCGGGTGTGAGTTGATTGATACCAGTGATGAGTGGAATTGGATTGGATCAAATGTTTAATTGGAACAATATTTCAACTCTGAAGTCAGTCCGCTATAAAGTTCCACCTCAATATGTTCCTGTCCCTGTGAGGAAGCTGTTGAGTCTCTGATCAGACTTAAACTGCCCTGCGTTGCTCTGCGCTGCGATAAGCCGGCCGATATTACAGCATGACAGTACAAGTCAATAACAGGATGAGCCCCGCTTCCATCAGACCCTTTTAGGAGGAGATCATCAGCCCTCTGGAACTGTGTGGGCGCGGGGGCTGCCTATTCCGCGGGCTCCTCCATGCCTGCTGCTTCCCCGGGGTAGGCATCCTTTGAACAACAGGTGGGTGAATTCACAGTGGCTCTTGGATGGAAGCGTTTGACTTTGGATTCAGTTTGGATTCAGAGCCCTCGTGAAGTGAAAGACGTGATCAAGTGAGTGACATGAACGACTGAGACGTGTACCCTCAGGTTGTTGATTATCAGAGCTGGGAAGGGGGAATTAGCCCAGCGAGGCTTTCTACAGCTAAACCAGAGCGGGACAGGGCTTATCCCGGAGGGGACGTCGAATACAACCAGAGCTTATCAGATTTTTCACACAGGTATTATAGTCTCTCTATCTCCTCCCACCACCACCACCACCACCTCCACCCCTCCTTCCCTCTCCCACTCCTCCTCCCCCCAGCGATGGTGGAGATGCCTACGGCTGATGACATTGGTGGAAAGGGAGGGATGGAGATGGGGGGTCAGAGAGTGCACGGGTAAGTGGGTGGTGTTTGTGTGTGTGTGTGTGTGTGTGTGTGTGTGTGTGTGTGTGTGTGTGTGTGTGTGTGTGTGTGTGTGTGTGTGTGTGTGTGCGTGTGTGCATGTGTACGTGTGTGTGCGTGTGTGTGTGTGCGTGCAAGGTTAGCAAAAGAAGTTGGAGGTGAAGAGAGATGTGGTCGGGATGGAGGCATGTAGTTCACATAAACAAATAAATAAACAAATTAAAATAACCTAGAAAAATAGAAACATTCTGTCCGACAGAGATTTGTCCACTGAGGAGAAACAGTGACATATCCTCTTCCTAACCTTCCTTATCATAGGTAACATATGTTACCTACGATAAGGATAGGGGCAAGATAATACCACTGATAAGAGCATCTCCCTTTGCGTGGCCAAATCATCCCACTGATGGGAGAGACATTGTACGTCTCCAGGAGAGTTAGGCACACACAGACACACACCAACACCCCTCTGTCCTCCCACACACACACACACACACACAAACTGCAACATACACACACAAACACACACACAAACACAGGCTAGCCTCCAGTCTGGCAAACATCATTATATTAGAACAGCACGTACTCCATGTACTCCATAATTTCTCTTCTGGAAGGTACACATTAAAGTCCACTGCCTGGATGCACACACACACACACATACACACACACACACACACACACACACACACACACACGTGCACACACACACACACACACACACACACACACACACACACACACACACACACACACACACACACACACACACACACACACACACACACACAAACAGACACACACAGGCTGGGGGTATCAGCAGGATCAGTCATGTGGAAAGTTATCATACTTTTTTTCTCTGCTAGCTTTCTTCTCTCCTCTCTCCTCCTTGGCTCAACTCAGCTGATTGCATTTCATATATTACTTTCTTAGATTTCGCTTTT
The DNA here is from genome assembly GCF_964030765.1 of Micromesistius poutassou. NCBI lineage: Eukaryota > Metazoa > Chordata > Actinopteri > Gadiformes > Gadidae > Micromesistius > Micromesistius poutassou. The sequence goes on along the minus strand of NW_028177524.1, from coordinate 3,490 downwards.
GGAGAAAGTGTGTCTTGCACAATCAGTCTATAACCTTCCGTGTGAGTGTGTGTGTGTGTGTGTGTGCGTGTGTGTGCATGCGTGTGTATGCATGTGTGTATGGCTAGGCATATGTGTGTTATTGTGAATCCTGAATGTGCATAATTTACAATAAAACACATTATTCTGAGAACACACAATATAATCGGGTATAAAAAGAAAAATAACATAAAAAGAAAGAAAATTACAGAAATGAAATATGAAATGAAAAGAAATACATCAAATCTAATATATAATATACATAAATAACTAGTTTTTTTGTGTAGGTGCCTGAAACCACGACAAACACGCGGCCCATGAAAAAATAAATACACAACACAGCCTTATCCCTGTGAAGTCATTTAGCAGAAGCTTTTATCGAAAGTGACTTAATGGATGAGAGATTTTAGATCCCAGTCATTAAGGTAAAACCCTGTTCATCGGAAGAACCTCCGCCTCACAGAAGCAGTCATGATGAGTGTCGGCCAGGAGTCTCGTAAAGGTTTCAGAAAAAAACACTGTGTTTTTCTTTGGCGTGTTCGTGTACACACACCCGAGCGCGCCTTTGCCGGGGACGTGCCTCAGACGAGCAGAGCGCAGAGAGAGAGAGATGCCCGTTTCAGCTGATCCACCTCATCAGCAGCAAAGGTCAGACCCAATGCACCTCTCCTAATCAAACATCTATTAGTATGCTGCATGTAAATAAGAAGGCTGGCCTTGTGTGCCTCTACCGACACAGACGTGTTACAGAACCTCTGTCAAAACCTCTTCATTTAACCTCCGCACACACATCCTCGCATGCACACAAACGCACACTGATTACAAGCACGCACACACACACACACACACACACACACACACACACACACACACACACACACACATACTAATGACACACAAACACACACACACACACACACACACACACACACACACACACACACACACACTAATCACACACACATACACACACACACACACACACACACACACACAAACACACATTGTGGGACTGAGTTGAGGTAATTCTTCTCAATGATTAATTATACCTTTATTCTTTGATTATCCGTAATCATACCCATAGAAGGCTCCCTGCTCTCCACAGTAGCAGCCTGGAAGACGTCTGATATACTTTAACATCAGTTTTTAGGTTCTCAAATCATCCTTCTTTTCCATTCCATGGCAAACATTTGACTTATACTCCACCTCTCCAACACCACTTCAAAACACAAATCCTTTGTAATTCAAAATGGGCTCTGGTTTCAGTTTGTTTATTTTTCCATCATCCTTCAGGTCTGAAATGTTTGCCATCTGCAGAAGAACCCAAGGCACAGTCGCCGATTCCAGGCTCAACCCCTACTGCCCCGGGATCACCATGGGTACGTGAGGGCTTCAGCTCTGTTTCCGCAGGACAAACACTACCCATACACACGCCATGTGGTTCAAACAAACGCGTCTTACCAAGTGGTTTAAAAGGCTATTTTAAATTCACTGTGGGTTGTATTTACATGAGGTTTTTTTAATTGATCAAACCTTGTCAGGACACAGGAGTGCCGATAAAACCCTATCCCTCTCTACATCTCTCCTCATAGCAAGGCACAGTCTGTAGGCCCAGCGTGATTCACCTGCACTCAAATAATAAAGTCTTTGTTTCCCTGTGAGAGAGACAGCAAGAGAGGATGGAGAGACAGGGAGAGAGAGAGTATAAAGAGAAAAAGAGAGACAGAGTGATAGGGAGAGAGAGAACATAAAGAGAGAGAGAAAATAAAGAGAGAAAGAGAACATGAGAGAGAGAATAAAGAAAGAAAGAACATGAGAGAGAGAGAGAGAAAATAAAGAGAGAAAGAGAACATGAGAGAGAGAACTTGAAGAGAGAGCGAACATGAGAGAGAGAGAGAACATAAAGAGAGAGAGAGAATAAAGAGAGAAAGAACACGAGAGAGAGAGAACACAAAGTGAGAGAGAGAGGGAGAAAGAGAGAGAGAGAACATGAAGAGAGAGAGACCATGAGAGAGAGAGAGAATAGCGATGCAAACGATGAATGGCTGGGCTGACAAAGAGAGAACGAAAGGGGAGATTGAAGGAAGGAGATCGCAAAACACCTACAATGAAAACTGAGAGAGAGAGAGAGAGAGCGAGAGAGAGAGCGAGAGAGAGAGCGAGAGAGAGAGCGAGAGAGAGAGAGATAGAGAGAGTGACATCAAATATTGTGGCTGTGCCGCTTGGGCCCAATTATAATGCCATTATGGAATCTCCTCGCCTCGCCTCTGGATATGCAAATGACAGGGTGACGGCGGGGCTGTAATGGCAGGCTATAATGACGCATTATTTAGCTCACTCCCTGCTCCTGCTGCTCCAAGTCCTACCAATCCAGCGGCCATTATTCCACAGCGCCACCCCCCCCCCCCCCCACACACACACACACACACACACACACACACACACACACACACACACACACACACACACACACACACACACACACACACACGCGCGCACGCGCACAGCTACACAAGCCCGTCGTGGCAGTGTGGGCCCCGCGGACCAGACAAAAGCGGCGGGTGAACAAAGCGTGTGCGTGGGCGTCGGAGGGCCGCGGCGGTACAGACGGGCGCCGGCTGAAGTGATCAGAACCACGCTCCCAGTGCCTGCTGATGGGGGGGGGGGGGGTACCGCCACGTGCAGTTTGATCTTACGCGCACGCCGGAAGTCCACTTGACTCGTCCGCGTCCTATCACACACACCGCCGAGGTTGTGATGAGCGGGGAGTAGACGCGCCACCCGGGCGACTTCCGCCGTCGCCACACCGCGCGCAACAGTGCGCTGTTGTACCCTTTTGTTCCTCCTGCTCCTCTGCTGTTGATTATTCGGTCCTGTCGCGGACACTTTGACCCAAAGCAACAGGGATTTGGTTCGCGTCGCTGCGTTATTAATTAGCGGCCGTTCTCATGCATCTGCCCTCCACCTGTTTGCCAGCGATGCAGTAGAGTATACACGGGACTCATCTCATTAGCGTGCGATTGGCTGAACTTGATTCGCTCCTCGTACAAGCCGCACGGTTGCTACGGGTTATGGTGGGTCAATAGTGAATCGAAAACGAGCATTGAGCGCAGACCGGGTCATTTTACAGTCAGAGGGGCGGGAGGTGTCGGTAGAGCATGAGGCGTGGCAGCTGGTCCTCTGTGCCTCCTGATTTGACTATTCCATATCCGAGGCTTACGCCGCTGGGCTCCTTGACTTAGGCGCCAGACCCATAAATACCAAGATACACAGAAGAACAGCTTTAACTGAGGCTAGGTGTTTGTTGAAGAATGCTTCATAAGAATGGTCGCAAATACAGAGAAAATGAACGTGCACACACACACACACACACACACACACACACACACACACACACACACACACACGCACACACGCATCCAAACTCCAGATGGGCTCGGGAACGCTGTTGATGAGCACTAGACCGTCTTCA
>NW_028177525.1:15000-16395 GCF_964030765.1 Micromesistius poutassou | reverse complement strand
GTACCGAAAACAAGAAAAATAGCAGTCTGCAGCCTGTAAAACTCTGGGCTTCGCCTACTACACGTTTGACCCCTGTGTTGGAAGGACATAGCCCATCCCGTGTGTAAGGGGGGCTCCAGGGGAAGAAGGCAGAGAACGGCCTGGAGGTCTTCTGGAGGCTCCAGAGGAGGGGGAACACGTCGCGTGTGAGGCCGAAACGGCTCACCATGTCGGACTGAATAGTGTAGTGAGTAGCCCCGAGTCTGGAGGTCTTTAGGACCCTCCAGAGGAGGGGGAACACGTCGCGTGTGAGGCCGAAACGGCTCACCATGTCGGACTGAATAGTGCAGCGAGTAGCCCAGAGTCTGGAGGTCTTTAGGACCCTCCAGAGGAGGGGGAACACGTCGCGTGTGAGTCCGAAAAGGCTCACCATGTCGGACTGAATAGTGTAGTGAGTGACCCCAAGCCTGGAGGTCTTTAGGACCCTCCAGAGGAGGGGGAACACGTCGCGTGTGAGTCCGAAACGGCTCACCATGTCGGACTGAATAGTGTAGTGAGTGACCCCAAGCCTGGAGGTCTTTAGGACCCTCCAGAGGAGGGGGAACACGTCGCGTGTGAGTCCGAAACGGCTCACCATGTCGGACTGAATAGTGTAGTGAGTGACCCCAAGCCTGGAGGTCTTTAGGACCCTCCAGAGGAGGGGGAACACGTCGCGTGTGAGTCCGACACGGCTCACCATGTCGGACTGAATAGTGTAGTGAGTGACCCCAAGCCTGGAGGTCTTTAGGACCCTCCAGAGGAGGGGGAACACGTCGCGTGTGAGTCCGAAACGGCTCACCATGTCGGACTGAATAGTGTAGTGAGTGACCCCAAGCCTGGAGGTCTTTAGGACCCTCCAGAGGAGGGGGAACACGTCGCGTGTGAGTCCGACACGGCTCACCATGTCGGACTGAATAGTGTAGTGAGTGACCCCAAGCCTGGAGGTGTTTAGGACCCTCCACAGGAGGGGGAACACGTCGCGTGTGAGTCCGACACGGCTCACCATGTCGGACTGAATAGTGTAGTGAGTGACCCCAAGCCTGGAGGTCTTTAGGACCCTCCAGAGGAGGGGGAACACGTCGCGTGTGAGTCCGACACGGCTCACCATGTCGGACTGAATAGTGTAGTGAGTGACCCCAAGCCTGGAGGTCTTTAGGACCCTCCAGAGGAGGGGGAACACGTCGCGTGTGAGTCCGAAACGGCTCACCATGTCGGACTGAATAGTGTAGTGAGTGACCCCAAGCCTGGAGGTCCTGTGGACCCTCCAGAGGAGGGGGAACACGTCGCGTGAGAGTCCGAAAAGGCTCACCATGTCGGACTGAATAGTGTAGTGAGTGACCCCAAGCCTGGAGGTCCTGTGGACCCTCCAGAGGAGGG
>NW_028177525.1:0-5000 GCF_964030765.1 Micromesistius poutassou | reverse complement strand
TCCCGGTCCCGGTCCCCCGGGGCCTGGACCTGGGGCCCCTCATGTGGGGGTGGTGCCTGGGTGTCTGCTGGAGGCATGGAGGTCGGGACTGGGGGTGTGGGACGTTGTAGGGGGAGGCCTGGTCCGTGTGTGTCTGGGTCTGGGTGCTGGCCCAGTACGGGTCCCGGTCCCGGTCCCCCGGGGCCTGGACCTGGGGCCCCTCATGTGGGGGTGTTGCTGGGGGGTCTGCTGGAGGCATGGAGGCCGGCTCTGGGGGTGTGGGACGTTGTAGGGGGAGGCCTGGTCCGTGTGTGTCTGGGTCTGGGTGCTGGCCCAGTACGGGTCCCGGTCCCGGTCCCCCGGGGCCTGGACCTGGGGCCCCTCATGTGGGGGTGGTGCCTGGGTGTCTGCTGGAGGCATGGAGGTCGGGACTGGGGGTGTGGGACGTTGTAGGGGGAGGCCTGGTCCGTGTGTGTCTGGGTCTGGGTGCTGGCCCAGTACGGGTCCCGGTCCCGGTCCCCCGGGGCCTGGACCTGGGGCCCCTCATGTGGGGGTGTTGCTGGGGGGTCTGCTGGAGGCATGGAGGCCGGCTCTGGGGGTGTGGGACGTTGTAGGGGGAGGCCTGGTCCGTGTGTGTCTGGGTCTGGGTGCTGGCCCAGTACGGGTCCCGGTCCCGGTCCCCCGGGGCCTGGACCTGGGGCCCCTCATGTGGGGGTGGTGCCTGGGTGTCTGCTGGAGGCATGGAGGTCGGGACTGGGGGTGTGGGACGTTGTAGGGGGAGGCCTGGTCCGTGTGTGTCTGGGTCTGGGTGCTGGCCCAGTACGGGTCCCGGTCCCGGTCCCCCGGGGCCTGGACCTGGGGCCCCTCATGTGGGGGTGTTGCTGGGGGGTCTGCTGGAGGCATGGAGGCCGGCTCTGGGGGTGTGGGACGTTGTAGGGGGAGGCCTGGTCCGTGTGTGTCTGGGTCTGGGTGCTGGCCCAGTACGGGTCCCGGTCCCGGTCCCCCGGGGCCTGGACCTGGGGCCCCTCATGTGGGGGTGGTGCCTGGGTGTCTGCTGGAGGCATGGAGGTCGGGACTGGGGGTGTGGGACGTTGTAGGGGGAGGCCTGGTCCGTGTGTGTCTGGGTCTGGGTGCTGGCCCAGTACGGGTCCCGGTCCCGGTCCCCCGGGGCCTGGACCTGGGGCCCCTCATGTGGGGGTGTTGCTGGGGGGTCTGCTGGAGGCATGGAGGCCGGCTCTGGGGGTGTGGGACGTTGTAGGGGGAGGCCTGGTCCGTGTGTGTCTGGGTCTGGGTGCTGGCCCAGTACGGGTCCCGGTCCCGGTCCCCCGGGGCCTGGACCTGGGGCCCCTCATGTGGGGGTGGTGCCTGGGTGTCTGCTGGAGGCATGGAGGTCGGGACTGGGGGTGTGGGACGTTGTAGGGGGAGGCCTGGTCCGTGTGTGTCTGGGTCTGGGTGCTGGCCCAGTACGGGTCCCGGTCCCGGTCCCCCGGGGCCTGGACCTGGGGCCCCTCATGTGGGGGTGTTGCTGGGGGGTCTGCTGGAGGCATGGAGGCCGGCTCTGGGGGTGTGGGACGTTGTAGGGGGAGGCCTGGTCCGTGTGTGTCTGGGTCTGGGTGCTGGCCCAGTACGGGTCCCGGTCCCGGTCCCCCGGGGCCTGGACCTGGGGCCCCTCATGTGGGGGTGGTGCCTGGGTGTCTGCTGGAGGCATGGAGGTCGGGACTGGGGGTGTGGGACGTTGTAGGGGGAGGCCTGGTCCGTGTGTGTCTGGGTCTGGGTGCTGGCCCAGTACGGGTCCCGGTCCCGGTCCCCCGGGGCCTGGACCTGGGGCCCCTCATGTGGGGGTGTTGCTGGGGGGTCTGCTGGAGGCATGGAGGCCGGCTCTGGGGGTGTGGGACGTTGTAGGGGGAGGCCTGGTCCGTGTGTGTCTGGGTCTGGGTGCTGGCCCAGTACGGGTCCCGGTCCCGGTCCCCCGGGGCCTGGACCTGGGGCCCCTCATGTGGGGGTGGTGCCTGGGTGTCTGCTGGAGGCATGGAGGTCGGGACTGGGGGTGTGGGACGTTGTAGGGGGAGGCCTGGTCCGTGTGTGTCTGGGTCTGGGTGCTGGCCCAGTACGGGTCCCGGTCCCGGTCCCCCGGGGCCTGGACCTGGGGCCCCTCATGTGGGGGTGTTGCTGGGGGGTCTGCTGGAGGCATGGAGGCCGGCTCTGGGGGTGTGGGACGTTGTAGGGGGAGGCCTGGTCCGTGTGTGTCTGGGTCTGGGTGCTGGCCCAGTACGGGTCCCGGTCCCGGTCCCCCGGGGCCTGGACCTGGGGCCCCTCATGTGGGGGTGGTGCCTGGGTGTCTGCTGGAGGCATGGAGGTCGGGACTGGGGGTGTGGGACGTTGTAGGGGGAGGCCTGGTCCGTGTGTGTCTGGGTCTGGGTGCTGGCCCAGTACGGGTCCCGGTCCCGGTCCCCCGGGGCCTGGACCTGGGGCCCCTCATGTGGGGGTGTTGCTGGGGGGTCTGCTGGAGGCATGGAGGCCGGCTCTGGGGGTGTGGGACGTTGTAGGGGGAGGCCTGGTCCGTGTGTGTCTGGGTCTGGGTGCTGGCCCAGTACGGGTCCCGGTCCCGGTCCCCCGGGGCCTGGACCTGGGGCCCCTCATGTGGGGGTGGTGCCTGGGTGTCTGCTGGAGGCATGGAGGTCGGGACTGGGGGTGTGGGACGTTGTAGGGGGAGGCCTGGTCCGTGTGTGTCTGGGTCTGGGTGCTGGCCCAGTACGGGTCCCGGTCCCGGTCCCCCGGGGCCTGGACCTGGGGCCCCTCATGTGGGGGTGTTGCTGGGGGGTCTGCTGGAGGCATGGAGGCCGGCTCTGGGGGTGTGGGACGTTGTAGGGGGAGGCCTGGTCCGTGTGTGTCTGGGTCTGGGTGCTGGCCCAGTACGGGTCCCGGTCCCGGTCCCCCGGGGCCTGGACCTGGGGCCCCTCATGTGGGGGTGGTGCCTGGGTGTCTGCTGGAGGCATGGAGGTCGGGACTGGGGGTGTGGGACGTTGTAGGGGGAGGCCTGGTCCGTGTGTGTCTGGGTCTGGGTGCTGGCCCAGTACGGGTCCCGGTCCCGGTCCCCCGGGGCCTGGACCTGGGGCCCCTCATGTGGGGGTGTTGCTGGGGGGTCTGCTGGAGGCATGGAGGCCGGCTCTGGGGGTGTGGGACGTTGTAGGGGGAGGCCTGGTCCGTGTGTGTCTGGGTCTGGGTGCTGGCCCAGTACGGGTCCCGGTCCCGGTCCCCCGGGGCCTGGACCTGGGGCCCCTCATGTGGGGGTGGTGCCTGGGTGTCTGCTGGAGGCATGGAGGTCGGGACTGGGGGTGTGGGACGTTGTAGGGGGAGGCCTGGTCCGTGTGTGTCTGGGTCTGGGTGCTGGCCCAGTACGGGTCCCGGTCCCGGTCCCCCGGGGCCTGGACCTGGGGCCCCTCATGTGGGGGTGTTGCTGGGGGGTCTGCTGGAGGCATGGAGGCCGGCTCTGGGGGTGTGGGACGTTGTAGGGGGAGGCCTGGTCCGTGTGTGTCTGGGTCTGGGTGCTGGCCCAGTACGGGTCCCGGTCCCGGTCCCCCGGGGCCTGGACCTGGGGCCCCTCATGTGGGGGTGGTGCCTGGGTGTCTGCTGGAGGCATGGAGGTCGGGACTGGGGGTGTGGGACGTTGTAGGGGGAGGCCTGGTCCGTGTGTGTCTGGGTCTGGGTGCTGGCCCAGTACGGGTCCCGGTCCCGGTCCCCCGGGGCCTGGACCTGGGGCCCCTCATGTGGGGGTGTTGCTGGGGGGTCTGCTGGAGGCATGGAGGCCGGCTCTGGGGGTGTGGGACGTTGTAGGGGGAGGCCTGGTCCGTGTGTGTCTGGGTCTGGGTGCTGGCCCAGTACGGGTCCCGGTCCCGGTCCCCCGGGGCCTGGACCTGGGGCCCCTCATGTGGGGGTGGTGCCTGGGTGTCTGCTGGAGGCATGGAGGTCGGGACTGGGGGTGTGGGACGTTGTAGGGGGAGGCCTGGTCCGTGTGTGTCTGGGTCTGGGTGCTGGCCCAGTACGGGTCCCGGTCCCGGTCCCCCGGGGCCTGGACCTGGGGCCCCTCATGTGGGGGTGTTGCTGGGGGGTCTGCTGGAGGCATGGAGGCCGGCTCTGGGGGTGTGGGACGTTGTAGGGGGAGGCCTGGTCCGTGTGTGTCTGGGTCTGGGTGCTGGCCCAGTACGGGTCCCGGTCCCGGTCCCCCGGGGCCTGGACCTGGGGCCCCTCATGTGGGGGTGGTGCCTGGGTGTCTGCTGGAGGCATGGAGGTCGGGACTGGGGGTGTGGGACGTTGTAGGGGGAGGCCTGGTCCGTGTGTGTCTGGGTCTGGGTGCTGGCCCAGTACGGGTCCCGGTCCCGGTCCCCCGGGGCCTGGACCTGGGGCCCCTCATGTGGGGGTGTTGCTGGGGGGTCTGCTGGAGGCATGGAGGCCGGCTCTGGGGGTGTGGGACGTTGTAGGGGGAGGCCTGGTCCGTGTGTGTCTGGGTCTGGGTGCTGGCCCAGTACGGGTCCCGGTCCCGGTCCCCCGGGGCCTGGACCTGGGGCCCCTCATGTGGGGGTGGTGCCTGGGTGTCTGCTGGAGGCATGGAGGTCGGGACTGGGGGTGTGGGACGTTGTAGGGGGAGGCCTGGTCCGTGTGTGTCTGGGTCTGGGTGCTGGCCCAGTACGGGTCCCGGTCCCGGTCCCCCGGGGCCTGGACCTGGGGCCCCTCATGTGGGGGTGTTGCTGGGGGGTCTGCTGGAGGCATGGAGGCCGGCTCTGGGGGTGTGGGACGTTGTAGGGGGAGGCCTGGTCCGTGTGTGTCTGGGTCTGGGTGCTGGCCCAGTACGGGTCCCGGTCCCGGTCCCCCGGGGCCTGGACCTGGGGCCCCTCATGTGGGGGTGGTGCCTGGGTGTCTGCTGGAGGCATGGAGGTCGGGACTGGGGGTGTGGGACGTTGTAGGGGGAGGCCTGGTCCGTGTGTGTCTGGGTCTGGGTGCTGGCCCAGTACGGGTCCCGGTCC
>NW_028177526.1:0-11001 GCF_964030765.1 Micromesistius poutassou | reverse complement strand
CACACACACATGTGCACACCACGCAGCATTTGCGCACGCCACACACGCAGACACACACACACACACACACACACACACACACCCACAGATACAAAAACACTTGCACCTGCACTTGCATACACCGACAGTTCACACTCGCACCCACACCCAGGGTATATTACTAGTGTTCAAATAGTGTGTGCATGTGGCTTGTGAACGGTGTGTGCCTCTGTGTGTTCAAAGTTCACAAAAAGTTCAAAAAACCGTCTGTCATTGAACACAAGGATAAGACAGAAATACACATTTGAAGTTTCAAAGTAAAGGGAAAATCCAAATTTACCCCCGAACCGATTGTCAGGTGAGATTGCGATGTCGGAGCGACGCACGCTGACATTCTGTTGATCTTGGTGTCCTGCGATGTGAGGTGGATTTTTTTACCCCCCGTACCTTAATCTCAATCTTGCCCTGAGCGTTGACGTTGTCAACTTGGAGCACACGCTCCGTTGGGGAGCAGGGAGTCAGTCTCCAGACTCTTCTGAGGCTTTGACTTTACTTTCCCCCCAGACACTTGTGATGTTTCAGACTGGAACTGGAAGTGTGTCGGTCAAATCCTCCCTCAAACACTTCCTCCCTTCCTCCTGCCCCCATCGCCCACCCCACCCCCCCCACCCACCACATCCTCCTTTTCCACACAATATTCTTGATTGTGATTATTTTATAACAGAGATGGATAGAGAAAGATCAACAGCTCAGCGCGGATGAAAGAGGGAAGCAAACCCAGGATGAAGAGGATGAAGATGACTGGAGAATGAATGATTCATGTGATCATCTGTAGGAACAGAGTGAGACCATCTGTTGGACACACACACACACACACACACACACACACACATCCCAACTCTCTTTCCCCATCATCTGGGCGACTGGGCATGAGATAAAGTCTCCGTCACTAGCTCCGAGCTCCCCCTCCCTGCTCTCGCCCCCCCCCCCCCCCCACCCCCCCCCCCCCCCCTCTCTAAATTGGAGTTTTTAAGAAGCAGAAGAACAGAGATGACAGCAGTGTGTGTATTGGTGTGCGCACATGCACGGCAGGACTTGATTGTGCACGTGACTCATGTGAAGTCGTTTGCATCGTTAGGTTGTTAGCATCGTTAAGGTTCTTTAGCGAGAACGTCGGGAATGTCCCGGGTTAACTTCTGTTTGTTTCCTGCTGTGTGAGAAGAAAACACGAGAACGGCTTGATTAAATAAAGATGTTTTGGGGAACACAAAGATGTTTCGTGGATCACAACATGTTTTGTTCAACACAAAACGTTTAAAGAAACTGAGAATCTGTTTTCATGTTCAAAAACAACAATGCCCGGAGCCGCGGAGGAATGAAAGAATATTTAATTTTACTTTTATTCAGTAATCGTCGCAAATAACAAAAAGGCAACGAATCAGAACATCACTCCACTTCATCACGTCTACTTTAATGGACGAAATCGCTCTTGAATGTAGGAATGTTTTCATGCCTTTTTTGTTTTATTTGTTTTGCTCCCATCACCAATAAATGAAACATTGCGGCACTAGTAAATCTTGATTAAAAAGCACTTTGTCGAGATGGAGAGGAATAGAGAGGTTGTATGAATTATGTTTTCAACAGCAACAAACACGACGCTGGCTCCATCATCCAGGCCATGAGTAAAGGGCAATTTATCAAATGAACCACACACCAGTTCAATTTATTTTTCATCTACCACGGAAAGTGATTGGCGTCGACCACTCCAACAGTGTGCTCCATGTCACTCTCATGGCTCTGGCATTGCACACACACACACACACACACACACACACACACGCATGCACGCACGCACACACACACACGCACACACACACACACCTTGTTTGATAATTCCAAGTGAAGTGAAGGAGTCCAAATATAACCGTAGATATATTGGACACACACTATAGCACACACACACACACACACACACACACACACACACACACACACACACACACACACACACACACACACACACACACACACAATACCTTGTTTCTTAATGCAACAATACCTCAATAGGGAATATAGTGTTGGAAAACAAACGTAGTCCCATTGAACACACACACACACACGCACACACGCACACACGCACACCCACACCCACCCACCCTCACCTGGGGCTCTGAAGGTCCAGGCCTCGTCGTCATCAAAGTGCGTGTCCCCGGCCGCGAAGCGGCCCCCGGGGAAGAAGGCGTGGGCCACGGTGCCCCCCGGCCCGTCGAAGGGGTAGCCGTCGTCGTGGTCCGCCTTGGTGAAGTCGATCTGGATGTCGGCGTCGGAGCCCGCCACCTCGTGGAAGTTGAGCGGCGTGATGTCGCTCCACACCTTCAGGGCGTAGTACATGAGCGCCCGCACCGTGTCCCGCCCCAGCAGCGCCGACTCCTTGGGGAACGTCCTCACCCTAGGGGGAAGGGAGGGGAGGGGAGGGGAGGGGAGGGGAGGGGAGGGGAGAGGACGGGAGGGGGAGGAAGAGGGGAGACGCAGCTGGTTAGCTTGTTAGTGAGGGAGTGTGTTTTCGTACGGAGGCAGACACAGATGCAGCGTGCGTTCGGTCTGATGCACTGCCCTGTTGTGTTTGTAGCCAAACGCTGCTCTGGGATTACCGTGTCCCCAGATGGGGTTTTTATAACCCCAATCCTAACGTTAAAAACAAAAACAAATATCAACTGAGCTCAAGAAGAAAAAGAGATGGCATACGAGTGGCCCGACAAGGATGGAAATGTTGTGCTTGGCTACAGGTGTGTTGTTCTATTTATCATCTACCGTGTTGTGTTTGAAGGTTCCAATAGAACCCTCACTTTGGAGTTTTACATCTGAGCGTTCCTTGAATGAGGACGCACAGACCCAAGGATGACTCACACCGTGGGACATGCAGACAGTAGCACAGTGTTTTCCAACTTGTTTTTTCCTGTACCTTCAAACTGTACCTGAACTTATATTATATTATTATCATCTAGCAGCATTATTCAGTTTGTAATGACCTCTGCATTGTAAATTAAAGTCTGAGGAGTACTTCTATTTCAGTGAACATCATTTTTCACAAATTTTATTCATGTATCTGTATAAAAAAGCTGATTCCTCCTGACAAATCTATGACTGTTTTAACAGGGACCCCCCGACCCCGAGTATGAACCCCTCAAGGGTACGTGTAGCCCCAGTTGGGAACCACTGCCTTAACACTGGTGGAGACAGACAGGTGAGGAAGGTTATATTACTTTGAAATGTCTTACTTTCCTCAAATAATGCGCTTGGTTAACTTTTTCTGCAGCCTTCGCTTTGCTTCAAACTTATTAGAGACTCTCTCCCCGCCTGGCATTGTTGTTTTCCCCGACTGTCAAGTGTCTCCAGAATAAAAGTCCCCGCCCTCGGCTCAATCAAGGGATTCCAGCATTTGTTCTCTGAATTAATTAAGCCTTGGCAGAAAGCGTTGAGGGAAACCGCATTTTGAAGCATCGTAATGCAGTGGAAAATTCAGGCGTCGCCGGATAAGGTAAAGTGCAGGAGACGCTGGGAAGGTGGCTTGCCGGCAGCAAGTTGTTTGCGCATATTGTATGTAGGCGTTCGTATTGTGTATCAAGTATCTTTGGGGCCGAGGACTAAGAGTGGGAATACGGTAGAGGACAATAGGATAAACTGGGCGCCAAAGCATTCAGACGCCAGAGCAGAGGAAGCAGTTGAGCAGATTTCCATGTTATGCAACAATGTTGACGCTAATTGCAGTGCAGATGGTGCATTCTTCCTCGCCCGCCGTTTTCCTCGCGATTGAACCTTGAAGTTAAAGACAGATGATTGCTTATATTATTCCTCATGTGTGGGCTATAGGCCCGGGTAAACACAGACAAATACACAAATAGACAGAGGGATCAATTTCATGGGGCACTAAGTGGAAACGTGACTGTCGTCCTCACAGGACAAACATTGACAATAATAACAATGCATTAAAACTCCCTGTAAAATCATGGGTATATGTAACGTTAGAATGATGACATCAACAAGAGACAGCTAGTCAGCCCAGTGCTTCAAGGCACTAATGGCAGTCGGGAAAAAAATACATTTTTTTTACATTTTATTTAGTATTCCAGGTAACGTTGAACCAAGTGAATCGACTTGCCCCACTCACACTCCCAGTCTCACCATAGCTTCGAAACTCTCTTACTTACGCCCCGCGGCAAGACTGGGTCGGTGTCTGGCCTATCGTCAGCGACCAAATCCCTCATGGTCCGAATGCAAGGTAAGCGAGGAGGAGCCAGAGGTAAACACTGAGAAATCAATGACAGTACAGACGGAATGTAGGAGGCGACAGGAGCTGTGGAATTATGATGTTCAGGAAGGGGGGAACGTGAGAGGTTCAATCGTGGAGAAGTGTTTAATGAGTCCAAACGACAGATAGGTTGACAAGAACGAGTGAAGCGGCAGACTCATGCATGATAATTACAGATCGTGTTTGAATACCCCCCCCCCCCCCCCATCCTTGCATCTTTGCTTTCAGTCGATCATCTTTTCCATTTCATGGCCAGGTGCACACGACCTGCCGGCAAAGGCACAATAGCCAGGGAATACCGTCTGAATCCCCCTGGACAATGAGCAGTCAAAGCTTATTGGACAACAAACAATGTGTCCTGACTCTTCCATCACACAATCACACCATCACGCACATGCACGCACGCACACAAACACACACACACACACACACACACACACACACACACACACGTATGCAAGCGCACACGTCTGGCTGTCTCTCTCTCTATATATCTCTCTCTTTCTCTGACTCACTCTCTCTCTGCGTCTCTCCCTCTTTCACGCTCTGTCTCAGAATTATTGAAATGTGTTTGAAACACTTTGGCTTTTGTTTCAAGAATGACTGTCAGACTAGACTGGTGAAAAGACAACAGACGGCATGAAAAGACCATCCAGTAAATTTTAAATGAGAAATTGATAGCGTGGAGACGCAGCCCTAGGGTTAAAACCTTGCAAGCTTCTCACACCGGAAAAACACAGCCAGCTCTTTTTTCTGGATTCGTCTTTTGTGTCTCATTATTCCTCTCATTATATTGTTCAGCACGTGCGCACACACACACACACACACACACACACACACACACACACACACACACAGAGACAAACACACAGAGAAAAAGAGAAAAGAGAGAGAGAGAGAGAGAGAGAGAGAGAGAGAGAGAGAGAGAGAGAGAGAGAGAGAGAGAGAGACATGCAGACAGACAGAACTGAGGAAGTGGATTAAATTAAATATTAAATTTAGTTAATAGTTTTGCTCAATAGGTGAGTGGAAAATCACAATTTCATTGTTCCTCGCTTAAAGCCACCTCACACAGAGGAAACAGTAATTAAAACTCTGTTTCCCAGGGGGCAGCTTGGGGAGGGCTGTGTTTTTAGTGCTGAGCATTTAAATGTCGACATTAGGTTAAAGATGTGTGCACGCAAGTGTTTCTTTCTGTGTGCTATGTGAGTGTGTTCTGTTCTGTATGTGTGTGCGTGTGAGTGTGTTTTTTGTGTGTGTGTGTGTGTGTGTGCGTGTGTGTGTGTGTGTGTTTTGTTCTGTGTGCGTGTGCGTGTTTTGTTCTGTGTGTGTGTTTGTCTTGGTGGAAGTGCTTATTAGTGAGGGCGTTGATTGGATGAGAACGTTGGAATTTGGCGATTGTGAATAAGTAATGAATGGTTCTGTCTCATGCTGTTAAATTTACATTCTAATTGAAAATTAACACAAGGGTATGATGATGAGGGTACTGTAGCCCGTAAAAAATGATATAAATAGTTATAAAATAATGCAAACGCCAACTAAACCAAAGCCATTGTCTCAACGGAAAAAATTCTTAGAGTGGATGCAATAAACAAACTTGGATCTTGGATTCTTGGATCCTTCTTGGACATGCCGGCGCCACAGTGTGTTTTTTATTTGCTCTTTACATTCGGAAAGAAGTTCACAATTGTTCCCCAAATGGTAGCAGCTGTTGTGTAATGAATGGGATCGTGCCAAACCAACAAACAAAAAGGGGGTTCACTTTCAAAACAAAGGACAGATTCATTTTAACGACATCACAATACGAAACGCTTAAAGTGCCCCTTCACTTACCACCATGCGTAATCACATGGTTAATTAGCCATGAAAAGACATTGTAGAATGGGTCCCTTTGTGATATCACATGTGGGCGTGGAAGGAGGTGACTGTACCATCTGGGGGGGGGGGGGGGGGGGGGGGGGGGTTGGAACGGACCTGACCATCCTTCATCTGAGTGGGCACTCCAAGATGTGATGTCACAAAGGGTTCCATTGCTTTTGCAATGGATAATTAACATGACACCTGGTGGTGAATTATGGGTCCTTTAAACTCCAACACCTCTTTAACTGCCAATCCTGAGCCTCTCTCACCATGTGTGTGTGTGTGTGTGTATGTGCATGCGCGTGTGCGTGTGGTGTGTGTGTGTGTGTGTGTGTGTGTGTATTTAGTTGGGCTACACTCCATCTCAGTGGAGTCAGTAGTCTCTCCGCATGGCTCTCCCTCTCTTTCTATCTCTCTCTCTCTCTCTCTCTCTCTCTCTCTCTCTCTCTCTCTCTCTCTCTCTCTCTCTCTCTCTCTCTCTCTCTCTCTCTCTCTCTCTCTCTCTATCCCTTTGCTTCACAGAGTAGCCCACTCCATCTTAGTGGAGTGAGCAGTCTCTCTCTCTCCCGCTCTGTCTATTTCTCTCTCTCCCCCTCCCTCTCTCTCTCTTTTATCCCTGTGTCTCTTTTCCCTCTCTACCTCTTTTTAAACAAACAATCCTTCCGCTCCTTAATGTCTTTAGCCTCAGACTGAAAGCTGCTATGAAGGGATTCTGCTTTCCCACCCCATTACACCCAGTCAGGTGAGACTCAGTGTCTCCCCCTCCTTCATTCGATGGATGATTACATGCAATCTGCCAGGGGCCACGTTCACAAGCTCTCACACACACACATACACACACGTGTATGTACACACACACACACACACACACACACACACACACACACACACACACACACACACACACACACACACACACACACACACACACACACACACACACACACACACACACACACAGAGTTTCCTCAACTTTAAATTAGGCAATCATGAGTCTCTGCCAGCTCTCGGACTAATCATTCAGACACAGAGAAAAAAACAAAGAAAGTAAGAGGGAAAGAAAGAAAGAAAGGAAGAAGCGGTGACAGACCAGGAAAGGAGTGAATTAAAGAACATAAGAGAATGGAATGACAGAGGAGAGCCGTTGAGACATAAACCCTGCCAAGTAACGTCCGGCGAATCAGGCCCGGGAATTGGCCTCACATCCCTTTCACACACAGCGCACAGCAAGGAGTCATCCGTGTCAAACACCAACTCGCACAGTGGAGGTAATTCGTTTGGTTTAGAAGAGGGGTGGAGCCACGGTAGAGAGTGCAGCAGGCAGCAGGCAAAAGTTTGCAGCAGAAATCGCAGTGTTTTGTTTATAGCGTGTCCAAGATGGCGGACGAGACTACGGACTCATCCATAATGATGACATTTAAAAAAATATATAGATTATTTGCGGTTTTAGTGATGTTTGGAACCTGAGTACTTACTTATTTTGCTCATCACTGTCTGTGTAGTTTCAAAGATGTGTGATGATGGTTGCTTTGTCTACTGCCAACCAAAATGACCTATGGATAGAATATATACTGTATATAACTAAACCAAATAACCTGAACCTGAAGCATAGCAGTGACTGGCTGGGTCTCTGTATATGTGAATACTTAACAAAACCAACGTTTTTTAAAAATGTGATTTATACATGTTTTTTTTACCCCAATTCCTTAACAGTGACTTGGAGGAATAAAGATGTTGGTGCCCGTCTTCATTGTTCACTCTATTTGCTGAGTGCAGGCCGAGTGTCAGGGGAGGAGAGATTGGAGTGGATGATTTTACAGTCAGCCGCATAGAACCAAGTAAAGCCCACTTAAAGCCTGTTTAAGATGAACCTCAGAGAGAGGGGGAGAGGAGACACTCACACAGAGCGGGGAGAGAGACTGTGAGAAACAAGAGGGAAACAAAGGGAGAGAGTGTGAAACAGAGTGCGAGACAGAGGGCAAAAGAGGGGGAGAGAGAGAGCAAGAGAGGGGGAGAGAGAGAGCAAGAGAAATATGATATATGATATGATATGATATAGAATATAGGGGAGAGAAATAGCAAGAGACGGGAAGAGAGCATGACAGAGGGAGAGAGAGAGAGCGAGCAAGAGAGGGAGAGAGAGAGAGCAAGAGAAGGGGAGCGAGAAGACAGAGGGAGAGAGAGGGATTCAAGGAGAGCAAGAGAGGGGGAGAGAAAGCGAGAGAGAGCTTCTGAACTCCCTCTGATTTGTCTTGTATTGTTCATTTCCACATGAAGAGTGTGTGTGCGCGTGTGCGGGCATGCATGCTTGCTCGTGCATGTGTATGTGTGCGTGCATGCATAAATGCTTGCTTGTGTGCACGCACGTGTGTGTGTGTGTGTGTGTGTGTGTGTGTGTGTGTGTGTGTGAATAAGATGGCGGTGTGCTCTCCCTCCACACTAAGTACACACTGTGGGGGTCTGCAATTAATCAATAGAGAGCATGGAGAGCGAGACAGAGCGAGACGGAGCGAGACTGAGCGATTAATATTCTATTGCTGCTAAATGGCGTGTCAAGTACTTTTTGGCAACCAAATCTTCCAACCAATACCTTCTTAAAAGCCCTACAAGCCCACTCATCGTCCCTCTGTCCACCAAACTCAACCAGGTCACATGTGAACTCAGATGTGCCTGAACATTCCAACCAACAACTTCTGTTTGGATTTGTTCATGTTTTAGTGCGGTTTTGAATGTGTGTGCTTGTGAGTGTGCGCTGCGCGCGGTTGTGTGTGTGTGTGTGTGTGTGTGCGTGTATGCGTGTGCATGCATGTGTGTGTGTGTGTTGAGGATGTATGGATGAGCTCTAAATAGGGAGTAGGTGAGGGAGACATTGAGAGAAGGTGACAAAGATTGATGATGGGAATAGTGATATAGTGAATTGAATGCAGTGTGTGTGTGTGTGTGTGTGTGTGTGTGTGTGTGTGTGTGTGTGTGTGTGTGTGCATGTGTGTGTGTGCGTGTGTACATGTGTGTGTGTGTGTGTGTGTGTGTGTGTGTGTGTGTGTGCATGAAAACTATGTAGCTAGGTGAGCTGCATGCAGAGTAACCCACTCCATCTTAGTGGAGACACTAGTTCCTCGCCCTCCTTCCTCATCCTACTGTTACTCTATAAATATAGCTCCCTGTCAGAAACTTTTGCTCCAAGTCATTGCTTTGAGCAAAATAACTTTTGCTCAACATCAAAAACAGATAAAAATGTTTTTTATCGTGTTATGGGTTTTAAACTTTTTTTTAATGATCTACTGCTAAAATAAACATGTGTTTTATCTTTTGCTTTGAAGGATACATACATTTAGTTTCATACCACTTTTCTTGATTCTCTTCTCAGTTTCCATGGATACTGCCAAAGCATCTTTCAGAACGTGGGAGCTCTGACATCACATCAGACCTTGAGCCCCGTCAAGTTGATGAAGGGTAAATAGATGCTTTGGTGGTTGCAACGAGGTGGAGGGAGAGTATGAGAGGTGGAGGTGGAAGGAGAGGAGGATGGGGAGGAGGGAGAGTTGGAGGGAGAGGGGGAGGGAGAGGTTGAGGGAGAGTTGGAGGGAGAGGGGAGGGAGAGGTTGAGGGAGAGGTGGAGGGAGAGGAGGTGGGAGAGGGAGGAGGAGAGAGGAGGGAGAGGGGGAGAGGTGGAGGGAGAGGATGGAGAGGAGGAGGGGGAGGTGGAGGGAGAGGGGGAGGGAAAGGAGGGAGAGGAGGAGGGAGCAGTCCACGGAGCGTTCTTCTTGATAATGGGGGAAAACTAGGACCAACTTGACAACCATGCTTGCCCTAGTCAATGCAATACACTACCCTACACATAGACAAAATAAATGCCTGAAATACCAAATGAAGTATGCACAAAAGTAAACAGCATGGAGGAAACAAATGTGAAGAGAATATCACATATATATGTTTTTTTCGTTTTTTGTCCAAGACAAGTCAAACCACACATTACCACTGCAACAAACACCCCTAAAAAGGCAAGATCCACTGGGCAGCCTGCTACAGGCTTATCTATCCGTAATGCATCTGTGGTGACACACTCTCATTTGTGATGCCACTATAGGGTTGGTTTTGAAATGGCTCATAACAAACTAACTGGCATTGAAACAAAGGTCCTTTAAATGAGGGACGGGGTGAAAACATAAACTATACGAGAAGAGTTAAACCACCAAAATACTAAATCGAACAAATAAATCGTAATATCGTAGCGCAATACTTCTCAGAATCACAATACATCGTGTTTAGGCAGTCAAAATCCCTGTGATATCATATTGTGAGGTTGCCACTTTAAATACAGTATGACTGATTCTACTGTCGGTCCGTATATCCTAACATAATCAGACAGACCCCTGATGTGTTATAAATACAGACGGACAGATGTGCTCTCCTTGCGCTGTGGTGTATGGAGCCTGCTGTTGACACACAGAGGGGAGTTGAGCCAGGGAACAGAGCACTGACAGGAAGGCAGAAGATGAGTGGCATGCACATATGAGAGAAAGCATTGAGAGAGAGAGAGAGAGAGAGAGAGAGAGAGAGAGAGAGAGAGAGAGAGAGAGAGAGAGACACAGAGTGCAAGAGAGGAAGGGAGAGAGAAAGAGAAAGAGTGCAAGAGAGAGACAGAGCATACAGAGAGAGAGAGTATAGAGAGAGGGACAGAGACAGGGAGAGAGAGAGAGTGCAAGATAGGGAGAGAGAGAGAGTGAAAGAGAGAGAGTAAAAGAGAGAGAGAGAGAGTACAGAGAGAGGGAGCGAGAGAGAGAGTGCAAGAGAGGGAGAGAGAGAGATTGTGAGATGTGAGAGAAAGATAGAGTAAAGACAATGGAATGAAT